>NW_025746738.1:0-37500 GCF_021184085.1 Oncorhynchus gorbuscha
CTGTGCGACTGTGCGTTAGTTACGGGGCTGTGCGACTGTGCGACTTAGTTACGGGGCTGTGCGACTGTCGTTAGTTACGGGCTGTGTGACTGTGTGACTGTGCGTTACGGGCTGTGTGAGTGTCTCGTTAGTTATGGGGCTGTGTGAGTGTGCGTTAGTTACGGGCTATGTGACTGTGCGTTAGTTACGGGGCTGTGTGACTGTGCGTTAGTTACGGGTTGTGCGACTGTGCGTTAGTTACGGGCTGTGCGACTGTGCGTTAGTTACGGGCTGTGCGAGTGTGCGTTAGTCACGGGCTGTGCGACTGTGCGTTAGTTACGGGCCAGCGGCTAAAAGCGTTAGTTACGGGGCTGTGCGACTGTGCATTAGTTACGGGGCTGTGTGACTGTGCGTTAGTTACGGGACTGTGTGACTGTGCGTTAGTTACGGGGCTGTGCGACTGTGCGTTAGTTACGGGGCTGTTAGTTACGGGGCTGTGCGACTGTGCGTTAGTTACGGGGCTGTGTGACTGTGCGTTAGTTACGGGGCTGTGCGACTGTGCGTTAGTTACGGGGCTGTGTGACTGTGCGTTAGTTACGGGGCTGTAGATGTATGTAGCTGTAGAGAGAGCGGCTGCGTCCCAAAATGGCAACATACAGTGTGCAATATTATAATGTATTATTTCCTGAGCCCCTAATTGTGTTGTATGTGTTTTAGAGGGTAGATCCTTGCGTGTGTTGAGTGGATGGTGTGTGTTGACTCCTATGCCCAGTCGGGTGAGATGATTTGGGGTTGATTCTCTGTCATGCAACCCTGGAGCCTGGCCACCCTGGCCATATGACAGCCATTATTTCCCTGGTCCCCTGGTTCCCTAGTCAATGTGTGTGGGGCTGGGGAGACGATAGAGAGATAAATCTAGGCCTGTCTGTTCAAATACTATTCTATATATATATATATATATATAAATATATATATCTGTTTGCTCCAGTGTGCTTAGAGTGACAGGTGGATGGGGGTTTGCACTTTTGGGACTTCTCTATTGGTTCCATGGCACCAGGCAAGCTCAATCAATCCCAGATAACGTATTTTCAAATAAAACATTTTTCTCTCCATACTATTTGAACCCAGGAATGGATCATTCCTTGAGTTGAAACGTTGGTAATTGCAGTCAGGTTCTGCCAACAAACATCAACAACGGTCATGTGACCAGAGGCTTTGCTGTGCTTCTGCCCCCTCCCCTCCCATGTCACGTTCTTCCAGGAAGGTTGTTTACTCACTAAAACACCATATCGTGTTCGTCACATAAAACCACATACGCATTCATTCTAGTCTCTCTGACCTTACGTTCGAGTCATTTAGCAAACACCCTTTGTCGCGAACGACACAGTTCTTGCATTGAACTTAAGGAAGTTAGATGGAACAACCACGTCAGAGTTGAACATTCCTCAATAGAGCAGCTGTGTGAACGGGTCAAGTCCAGCAGACTGAGGAGCAGTGGAGACGTTATCCTATGATCTGCTCTAGGCTACTGATGGTTATCAGAGGGTGTAGTACAGTAACATCTGTCTTCTCACACTGCTGGAGGTGGGGTTATTCTGTCTTCTCACAATGCTGGAGGTGGGGTTATTCTGTCTTCTCACACCGCTGGAGGTGGGGTTATTCTGTCTCCTCACACTGCTGGAGGTGGGGTTATTCTGTCTTCTCACCGCTGGAGGTGGGGTTGCCTGTCTTCTCACAATGCTGGAGGTGGGGTTATTCTGTCTTCTCACAATGCTGGAGGTGGGGTTATTCTGTCTTCTCACACCGCTGGAGGTGGGGTTATTCTGTCTTCTCACACTGCTGGAGGTGGGGTTATTCTGTCTTCTCACACTGCTGGAGGTGGGGTTATTCTGTCTTCTCACAATGCTGGAGGTGGGGTTATTCTGTCTTCTCACACCGCTGGAGGTGGGGTTATTCTGTCTCCTCACACTGCTGGAGGTGGGGTTATTCTGTCTTCTCACACTGCTGGAGGTGGGGTTATTCTGTCTTCACACACTGCTGGAGGTGGGGTTATTCTGTCTTCTCTCACCGCTGGAGGTGGGGTTATTCTGTCTTCTCTCACTGCTGGAGGTAGGGTTATTCTGTCTTCTCACACTGCTGGAGGTGGGGTTATTCTGTCTTCTCACACTGCTGGAGGTGGGGTTATTCTGTCTTCTCTCATTGCTGGAGGTGGGGTTATTCTGTCTTCTCACACCGCTGGAGGTGTGGTTATTCTGTCTTCTCACACTGCTGGAGGTGGGGTTATTGTGTCTTCTCACACAGCTGGAGGTGTGGTTATTCTGTCTTCCACCGCTGGAGGTGTGGTTATTCTGTCTTCTCACACCGCTGGAGGTGTGGTTATTCTGTCTTCTCACACCGCTGGAGGTGTGGTTATTCTGTCTTCTCACACTGCTGGAGGTGTGGTTATTCTGTCTTCTCACACTGCTGGAGGTGGGTTATTCTGTCTTCTCACACCGCTGGAGGTGGGGTTATTCTGTCTTCTCTCACTGCTGGAGGTGGGGTTATTCTGTCTTCTCTCACCGCTGGAGGTGGGGTTATTCTGTCTTCTCACACTGCTGGAGGTGGGGTTATTCTGTCTTCTCTCACCGCTGGAGGTAGGGTTATTCTGTCTTCTCTCACTGCTGGAGGTGGGGTTATTCTGTCTTCTCACACCGCTGGAGGTGGGGTTATTCTGTCTTCTCACACTGCTGGAGGTGGGGTTATTCTGTCTTCTCACCGCTGGGAGGAGGGGTTATTCTGT
The DNA here is from genome assembly GCF_021184085.1 of Oncorhynchus gorbuscha. Classification (NCBI taxonomy): domain Eukaryota; kingdom Metazoa; phylum Chordata; class Actinopteri; order Salmoniformes; family Salmonidae; genus Oncorhynchus; species Oncorhynchus gorbuscha. Next base: position 2,759 of record NW_025746738.1, read on the forward strand.
CTTCTCTCACCGCTGGAGGTGGGGTTATTCTGTCTTCTCACACTGCTGGAGGTGGGGTTATTCTGTCTTCTCTCACCGCTGGAGGAGGGGTTATTCTGTCTTCTCTCACCGCTGGAGGTGGGGTTATTCTGTCTTCTCACACTGCTGGAGGTGGGGTTATTCTGTCTTCTCTCACCACTGGAGGTGGGGTTATTCTGTCTTCTCACACTGCTGGAGGAGGGGTTATTCTGTCTTCTCACACTGCTGGAGGTGGGGTTATTCTGTCTTCTCTCACCGCTGGAGGTGGGGTTATTCTGTCTTCTCACACTGCTGGAGGTGGGGTTATTCTGTCTTTTCTCACCTCTGGAGGTGTGGTTATTCTGTCTTCTCACACCACTGGAGGCATGGTTATTCTGTCTTCTCTCACCGCTGGAGGTGTGGTTATTCTGTCTTCTCTCACCACTGGAGGTGTGGTTATTCTGTCTTCTCACACTGCTGGAGGTGGGGTTATTCTGTCTTCTCTCACCGCTGGAGGTGGGGTTATTCTGTCTTCTCACACTGCTGGAGGTGGAGTTATTCTGTCTTCTCACCGCTGGAGGTGGGGTTATTCTGTCTTCTCTCACCGCTGGAGGTGGTTAATCTGCCTTCTCACCTCTGGAGGTGTGGTTATCGTGTCTTCTCACACCGCTGGAGGTGGTTATTCTGTCTTCTCACACACGCTGGAGGTGTGGTTATCGTGTCTTCTCACACCGCTGGAGGTGTGGTTATTCTGTCTTCTCACACCGTTGGAGGTGTGGTTATTTGTCTTCTTCTCATACTGCTGGAGGTGGTTATCCTGCCTTCTCCACACCGCTGGAGGTGTGGTTATTCTGTCTTCTCACACCGTTGGAGGTGTGGTTATTGTGTCTTCTCACACCGCTGGAGGTGTGGTTATTGTGTCTTCTCACACCGCTGGAGGTGGGTTATTGTGTCTTCTCATACCACTGGAGGTGATTATTCTGTCTTCTTCTCACACCGCTGGAGGTGTGGTTATTGTGTCTTCTCACACCGCTGGAGGTATTGTTATTGTGTCTTCAAACACCACTGGAGGTGGGGTTATTGTGTCTTCTCACACCGCTGGAGTTGTGGTTATTGTGTCTTCTCACACCGCTGGAGGTGTGGTTATTGTGTCTTCTCACACCACTGGAGGTGGGTTATTGTGTCCTTCTCACACCGCTGGAGTTGTGGTTATTGTGTCTTCACACTGCTGGAGGTGGGGTTATTGTGTCTTCTCACACCGCTGGAGGTGGGTTATTGTGTCTTCTCACACCGCTGGAGGTGGGGTTATTGTGTCTTCACACCGCTGGAGGTGGGGGGTATTCTGTCTTCTCACACCACTGTAGGTGTGGTTATTGTGTCTTCTCAAACTGCTGGAGGTGTCGTTATTGTAGTCATTCCCTGACAAGACAACCCACGGTCTGCTGTGGGTTAATGCTTACTTAATGACATCCTACAAGTGATAATCTGTCATGTCCTTTTGGCTGTTTGAGTTGTACCTTTATCCTCAAACAGGACATGACACGGTATAAACAACAGTTGCTCTGTTCTCTGTGTGTTTTGAAGCCACTAGGCAGCCATGTTGGGTCTGTGTTCTACAAATGCAGCTGAGGCCAAAGAAAAGCTGCTTACCACTCAATCCAGTGTTGGTCCTCTTGAGGTGTCCCATCTATCACTGTGGCGAGGGAAGTAGGGGAGAGAGAGAAAGGAAAAAACACCACAGTCTGAAAGGACTGATGGATTAAAGCATTAATTGGGGAAAAACCTTAAAGTCGCTCAGATTGAAACCACACAGAATGAACACAGGATAATCTCCTTCTGGTTTCAGACGGAGAGTCCAGGCAAACTGAAAGCTCAATACTTTGTCTACATTCCAAATGGCACCATATTCCCTATGTGGTGCACTACTTTGGACCAGAACCTTATGGGTCCTGGTAAAAAGTGGGGCACTATGAAGGGAATAGGGTGCCATGAAATTACAGTCCTCGCAATTCTAACTACAACAGTCATGCGTTTTAAGTGCCTAATTCCTTTAGAAAGAGCGGTATGGGCCCTTACTTCATTTCTCCTGGAGTGTTGTAGGCAGACGGGACTAAGGGATTAGTTCTGACATTTCTTTATTTTTTATATTTTTGTTTTATTATTTGTGAACTTTTTTGGGACATTTGACCTGCGTTGTAAGGAGCTAGTGACATAAATATTTCACTGTACCCGCTATAACATCTGCTAAACTGGACATGTGACCAAATAAACCTTTATTTTATTTGGGAAATAATTGTGTAGGTAGCCAATTCGGTTCTTGGACTTGGAATTACAATATGATGAATCAATTAATTATTTGAAATTACTTTGAGCCCCAAATACATTATCTGGGTTCACATCCTAAATTGCACCCTATTCCCTATATAGTGCACTTCTTTTCACCAGAGCCCCTTGTGCCCTGGTCAAAAGTAGTGCACTATAAAGGGAATAGGTTGCCATTTGGGACACGGTCAATGAGAAGAAGAATGTAATTTGCAGCAAGGTAATAGGATGTAGGTAATGGGACTGTGTCTCCCCTGTATGCAGTGTAAAACGGGCCTGGCTGCTTTCAAGGTAATAGGATGTAGGTAATGGGACTGTGTCTCCCCTGTATGCAGTGTAAAACGGGCCTGGCTGCTTTCATGGTAATAGGATGTGGTAATGGGACTGTGTCTCCCTGTATGCAGTGTAAACGGGCCTGGCTGTTTTCAGGTGCCCTTCATGTTCCTGCAGAGGTAGAGTTGACCTGAGAAGATGGAGGATAAGTCAAATCCCTCATGGCTCCTTATTACCTATTTAGTGCACAAGTTTTGACCAGGACCCATAGGGCTTAGGTGAAAAGTCGTGCTATTTAGGGAATAGGTGCCATTTGGGAGATGTCTGCTTAGAAACTGTCTGGATAATGTATCATAAAGTTGTCTTTAGGTGGAAGTAATGGTTGCAGGAATGTTAGGTTTGGTTGGCAACTCAGAATTAGTTGTCCTGACAAAGGTTGCTGTTCCATCTCAGGTCAGTAATGAATTATGTCTTTCTGTTACTTAAATGTTCTACCTTCCCATCACTCTCATACTCTCACTCTCTCTCATCCTCTCCCGCTACCTTCCCATCACTCTCATCCTCTCCCTCACTCTCATCCTCTCTCTCTCCCTCTCCCTCTCTCATCCTCTCTCCCTCTCCCTCTCTCATCCTCTCCCTCACTCTCATTCTCTCCCTCTCCCTCTCTCATCCTCTCTCCCTCTCCCTCTCTCATCCTCTCCCTCACTCTCATTCTCTCCCTCTCCCTCTCTCATCCTCTCTCCCTCTCCCTCTCCCTCTCTCATCCTCTCCCTCTCCCTCTCTCATCCTCTCTCTCCCTCCCACATCCTCTCTCTCTCCTCTCTCTCATCCTCTCCTCTCCTCTCCCTCTCCCTCTCTCATCCTCTCTCCCTCTCCCTCTCTCATCCTCTCTCTCATCCTCTCCTCTCCCCCTCTCTCATCCTCTCTCTCATCCTCTCTCCCTCTCCCTCTACCTCCTCCTCCCTCTTCATCCTCTCTCCCTCTCCCTCTCTCATCCTCTCTCTCATCCTCTCTCCCTCTCTCTCTCATCCTCTCTCTCATCCTCTCTCTGTCTCTCTCTCTCTCTGTATCTCTCTCTGTATCTCTCTGTAACTCTCTCTGTATCTCTCTCTCTCTCTCTATCATTCTCTCTCTCTCTCTCTCTCTCTCTCTCTCTCTCTCTCTCTCTCTCTCTCTCTCTCTCTCTCTCTCTCTCCTCTCTCTCTCTCTCTCTCTCTCTCTCTCTCCTCTCTCACTTCCTATTACATCCATCCCTCCCCTTCTCACTCTAATTCTCATTTTCTCTCTAGTGACAGAATATTTTTGGTCTCTGCATAATTTCCCCCTGAACCGTCAATGAGGCAGGCAAGCAGACAGGCAGGAAGTGGAACGCGTCTAAATGGAACAGAGGAGGAAGAATACAGACCCATGAATGCATTGACACCGAACAGAAAATAAACCAGCTTTGAGTCCTAAATGGCACCTTAATCATTATATAGTGCACTACTTTGGACTTCGCTCTGGTCAAAAGTAGTGTACGATGTAAGGAATCGGCTCCATTTGGGATGCAAACCTTGTCTGTCAGTTATAGCTGGGCTATTGAGATGCAGAAAAACAAACAAAGCTTAGGCTTGTCAGAGATTGTTTAAAACTCCTCAGAGAAGAAAGCTTTGTTCCTCTTTCTCTCTCTCTCTCTCTCTCTCTCTCTCTCTCTCTCTCTCTCTCTCTCTCTCTCTCTCTCTCTCTCTCTCTCTCTCTCTCTCTCCCTCTCTCTCTCTTCCTCTCTCTCTCTCTCCTCTCTCTCTCTCTCTCTCGCTCTCTTTCTTCCTCCCTCCTACCAGGCTACAAAAACTCTCTCTTAGAGATGGGAATGATGCTTAGTGCTGAGCACCTTAAAATGGATGCCAAGCAAAAAAAACATTGATTGCAAACCATCCAACTCTATATACAAAGACGACTTTAAACAATTTCACTGAAAATGTCACAAAAACACAAAAACACAACTATCCACGAGGCTACCTGTCGCCCCAGTTACTATAACCTACTTCCTACTTCCCTACCTACTACTTATTACTTGCTACTTCCTACTTCCTACTTCCTACTTCCTACTTGCTTGTTTACGTGAAGAACAGTGAGGATGTAAGTTTCATAACAGAATTACAGTAAATCTTTTTTATATAATTAAGTTTTCCCAAAACGCTTAAATATTTATTCTGAATTAAGATTCAAAAGTGTCTGCAGAAAGAATCAGCTATGACATGACACCTTGAGTTAGTAAAATATCCATCTAGCTTGGTTGTTGAAGAGGATTAACACCCAGTAACACAATGACGTTAACAGAAAGAACTCATTTCTCCCTGATCTGTACTGTACAGAAATACATCATTATGGACATGTGATGTATCCATGGTGATTTATCCCCCTGCACAAAACAAGACCACATTTGGTTGGTACGAATCGTACCAAATCTGAACCAATCATCAACATCTACATGTTTCACAAGATCACAAGACAGCACAGTAGAGTCCAGAAGAGTCCAGTAGTGTCCAGTAGTGTCCAGTAGTGTCCAGTAGTGTCCAGAAGAATCGAGTAGAGTCCAGAAGAGTACAGTAGAGTCCAGAAGAATCGAGTAGAGTCCAGTAGAGTCCAGTAGAGTCCAGAAGAGTCCAGTAGTGTCCAGTAGTGTCCAGTAGTGTCCAGTAGAGTCCAGAAGAATCGAGTAGAGTCCAGTAGAGTCCAGTAGAGTCCAGTAGAGTCCAGAAGTGTCCAGTAGTGTCCAGTAGTGTCCAGTAGTGTCCAGTAGTGTCCAGTAGAGTCCAGAAGAATCGAGTAGAGTCCAGTAGAGTCCAGAAGAGTCCAGAAGAGTCCAGTAGTGTCCAGTAGTGTCCAGTAGAGTCCAGAAGAATTGAGTAGAGTCCAGTAGAGTCCAGAAGAGTACAGAAGAGTCCAGTAGAGTCCAATAGAGTCCAGAAGAGTCCAGTAGAGTCCAGTAGAGTCCAGTAGAGTCCAGTAGAGTCCAGAAGAGTCCAGAAGAGTCCAGTAGAGTCCAGAAGAGTCCAGTAGAGTCCAGAAGAGTCCAGAAGTGTCCAGTAGAGTCCAGTAGAGTCCAGAAGAGTCCAGTAGAGTCCAGTAGAGTCCAGTAGAGTCCAGAAGAGTCCAGTAGAGTCCAGAAGAGTCCAGTAGAGTCCAGTAGAGTCCAGTAGAGTCCAGTAGAGTCCAGAAGAGTCCAGTAGAGTCCAGAAGAGTCCAGAAGAGTCCAGTAGAGTCCAGTAGAGTCCAGAAGAGTCCAGAAGAGTCCAGTAGAGTCCAGAAGAGTCCAGTAGAGTCCAGAAGAGTCCAGTAGAGTCCAGAAGAGTCCAGTAGAGTCCAGAAGAGTCCAGTAGAGTCCAGAAGAGTCCAGTAGAGTCCAGTAGAGTCCAGAAGAGTACAGAAGAGTCCAGTAGAGTCCAGTAGAGTCCAGTAAAGGCATCTAAACCAAGGAATCGTGGCAGTAGTGGAGGAATTCAGAATCGGATGAAAAAACAGTCCTCCAGAACACCTCTTCCATGTGTTATTCATGGCCATGTACAAAGCGTAAGGAATACGACTGATGAGCTTGTAACCAACACCTCTCAGAGTACCGACAATCCTCGTTGATCTGTCTATCTGAAACTTGGCTTACGGAACAGGATCCCGACTCCGTTGTGGATCTGCGTGGATACACAATCTTTCAAATGGACCGAAACATCAACTCTGGTAAGAGAAAAGGCTGTGGAATTCGGCCCATGTTATAACTAAGCACCAGGTCTGTGCTAAAGACGTTGACCTCCTTGCTCTTAACCTACAGCCGTACCTTAACCTCTTAACCTCTGAACCTACAGCCGTACTACCTGTCACGGAAATAAATCAGCTCCAACTATTTATTGTTTACATCGCCCCCCTCCGCTGACACCCAAACAGCTGCCGTCTTGATTTATGACCTTGTATCCCAGGCTGAGACAGAGTCACCTGAAGCGGGAAGAATGATCCTGGGAGACTTTAACACGTGCAATCTATCTGAACATTTACCATCATATCAGCAATATGTTACATGTCCTGAAATGAAGCCTGTCTGGTACTCTGTTAAAAACATACCAGGTGAAGCCTGTCTGGTCCTCTGTTAAAAACATCCCAGGTGAAGCCTGTCTGGACCTCTGTTATGGTAACATCCCAGGTGAAGCCTGTCTGGACCTCTGTTAAAAACATCCCAGGTGAAGCCTGTCTGGTCCTCTGTTAAAACATCCCAGGTGAAGCCTGTCTGATCCTCTGTTAAAACATCCCAGGTGAAGCCTGTCTGGTCCTCTGTTAAAAACATCCCAGGTGAAGCCTGTCTGGACCTCTGTTAAAAACATCCCAGGTGAAGCCTGTCTGGACCTCTGTTAAAAAACATCCCAGGTGAAGCCTGTCTGGTCCTCTGTTAAAAACATCCCAGGTGAAGCCTGTCTGGTCCTCTGTTAAAACATCCCAGGTGAAGCCTGTCTGGTCCTCTGTTAAAAACATCCCAGGTGAAGCCTGTCTGGTCCTCTGTTAAAAACATCCCAGGTGAAGCCTGTCTGGTCCTCTGTTAAAAACATCCCAGGAGAAGCCTGTCTGGTCCTCTGTTAAAAACATCCCAGGTGAAGCCTGTCTGGTCCTCTGTTAAAAACATCCCAAGAGAAGCCTGTCTGGTCCTCTGTTAAAAACATCCCAGGAGAAGCCTGTCTGGAAGAAAGTCAACATCTTGTCCAATAATAAACCGTGGGTTTATGGGTAAATCGGGAATTCAAATAGCTCCTCATCCAACAGAAAAGAGTGTTAAAATCAGGTTTCTGTAAAGAGGAAAGGAAACGTTAAATGAGTTCACCTTTATTTCACCTTTATTTCACATTTATTTCACCTTTATTTCACCAGGTGGGCCAGTTGAGAACAAGTTCTCATTTACTCATTTGAGACCTGGCCAAGATAAAGCAAAAGCAGTGCGACAAAAACAACAACACGGAGTTACACATTAACAAACATACAGTCAATAACACAATAGGAAAAAAATCTATATACAGTGTATTCAGAGGCAAATCAAAAGCAAGATGAAGGAGTGCAAGACAGCATACAAAGACACAGTAGAAAACCTTTTCAAGGACAAGGACAGTAGGAAAGTCTGGCAAGGTTCACAAACCATCACAGGCTACAAACCATCACAGGCTACAAACCATCACAGGCTACAAACCATCACAGGCTACAAACCATCACAGGCTACAAACCATCACAGGCCACAAACCATCACAGGCTACAAACCATCACAGGCCACAAACCATCACAGGCTACAAACCATCACAGGCTACAAACCATCACAGGCTACAAACCATCACAGGCCACAAACCATCACAGGCTACAAACCATCACAGGACATAAACCATCACAGGCTACAAACCATCACAGGCTATAAACCATCACAGGCTACAAACCATCACAGGCCACAAACCATCACAGGCTACAAACCATCACAGGCTACAAACCATCACAGGCTACAAACCATCACAGGCTACAAACCATCACAGGCCACAAACCATCACAGGCCACAAACCATCACAGGCCACAAACCATCACAGGCTGTCATGCAGGTGAAATAGGACCCAAAAGCGACTTAACAGAAACAGAGTTTATTCAAGTCAAAACAGAAAACGACAAATCCTGAATCCTTAACAGGAAATGTCCAAACAGGGAATAACAGAAATCCTCTAGTCTGTAGAGGGGAATAACAGGAGAAGCGGCCACAGACTGCAGGTCGCTTCGGGTAGGCGCAGGCCGTAGCTGACAGAGACACCTGCTCACACGCAGCATCTGATGAAGGCAAAAACACGACAGGACAGGGCGATACACAATCACAGCACGGTGAATTCTAAACAAGGAACCGACAGGACAGGAACGGAACACAAAGGAAGAAATAGGGACTCTAATCAGGGGAAAGGATCGGGAACAGGTGTGGGAAGACTAAATGATGATTAGGGGAATAGGAACAGCTGGGAGCAGGAACGGAACGATAGAGAGAAGAGAGAGCGAGAGAGTGAGAGAGGGAGGGGGAGAGAGAGGGATAGAAAGAGGGAAAGAACCTAATAAGACCAGCAGAGGGAAACGAATAGAATGGGGAGCACAGGGACAAGACATGATAATAAATGACAAACATGACAGTACCCCCACTCACCGAGCGCCTCCTGGCGCACTCGAGAGGAATCCTGGCGGCAACGGAGGAAATCATCGATGAGTGAACGGTCCAGCACGTCCCGAGACGGAACCCAACTCCTCTCCTCAGGACCGTAACCCTCCCAATCCACTAAGTATTGGTGACCCCGTCCCGAGAACGCATGTCCATGATCTTATGTACCTTGTAAATAGGTGCGCTCGACAAGGACGGGAGGGGGGAGGGAAGACGAACGGGGTGCGAAGAAAGGGCTTAACACAGGAGACATGGAAGACAGGATGGACGCGACGAAGATGTCGCGGAAGAAGCAGTCGCACAGCGACAGGATTGACGACCTGGGAGACACGGAACGGACCAATGAACCGCGGAGTCAACTTACGAGAAGCTGTCGTAAGAGGAAGGTTGCGAGTGGAAAGCCACACTCTCTGGCCAGCAATACCTTGGACTCTTAATCCTGCGTTTATTGGCGGCTCTCACCGTCTGTGCCCTGTAACGGCAAAGTGCAGACCTCACCCTCCTCCCAGGTGCGCTCACAACGTTGGACAAACGCTGAGCGGAGGGAACGCTGGACTCGGCAAGCTGGGATGAGAACAGAGGAGGCTGGTAACCCAGACTACTCTGAAACGGAGATAACCCGGTAGCAGACGAAGGAAGCGAATTGTGAGCGTATTCTGCCCAGGGAGCTGTTCTGCCCAAGACGCAGGGTTTCTGAAAGAAAGGCTGCGTAGTATGCGACCAATCGTCTGATTGGCCCTCTCTCTGCTTGACCGTTAGACTGGGGATGAAACCCGGAAGAGAGACTGACGGACGCACCAATCAAACGACAGAACTCCCTCCAAAACTGTGACGTGAATTGCGGGCCTCTGTCTGAAACGGCGTCTAACGGGAGGCCATGAATTCTGAATACATTCTCAATAATGATTTGTGCCGTCTCCTTAGCGGAAGGAAGTTTAGCGAGGGAATGAAATGTGCCGCCTTAGAGAACCTATCGACAACCGTAAGAATCACAGTCTTCCCCCCGCAGACAAAGGCAGACCGGGTAATGAAGTCTAAGGCGATGTGAGACCATGGTCGAGAAGGAATGGGGAGCGGTCTGAGACGACCGGCAGGAGGAGAGTTACCCGACTTAGTCTGCGCGCAGTCCGAACAAGCAGCCACGAAACGGCGCGTGTCACGCTCCTGAGTCGGCCACCAAAAGCGCTGGCGAATAGACGCAAGAGTGCCTCGAACACCGGGATGACCAGCTAACTTGGCAGAGTGAGCCCACTGAAGAACAGCCAGACGAGTGGAAACAGGAACGAAAAGGAGGTTACTAGGACAAGCGCGGCGGCGCGCAGTGTGCGTGAGTGCTTGCTTAACCTGTCTTTCAATTCCCCAGACTGTTAACCCGACAACACGCCCATAAGGAAGAATCCCCTCGGGATCAGTAGAAGCCACAGAAGAACTAAACAGACGGGATAAGGCATCAGGCTTGGTGTTCTTGCTACCCGGACGGTAAGAAATCACAAACTCAAACGAGCGAAAAACAACGCCCAACGAGCTTGACGGGCATTAAGTCGTTTGGCAGAACGGATGTACTCAAGGTTCTTATGGTCTGTCCAAACGACAAAAGGAACGGTCGCCCCCTCCAACCACTGTCGCCATTCGCCTAGGGCTAAGCGGATGGCGAGCAGTTCACGGTTACCCACATCATAGTTGCGCTCAGATGGCGACAGGCGATGAGAAAATAAGCGCAAGGATGAACCTTATCGTCAGACTGGAAGCGCTGGGATAGAATGGCTCCCACGCCTACCTCTGAAGCGCCAACCTCGACAATGAATTGTCTAGTGACGTCAGGAGTAACGAGGATAGGAGCGGACGTAAAACGTTCTTTTAGAAGATCAAAAGCTCCCTGGGCGGAACCGGACCACTTAAAACACGTCTTGACAGAAGTAAGAGCTGTGAGAGGGGCAGCAACTTGACCGAAATTACGAATGAAACGCCGATAGAAATTAGCGAAACCTAAAAAGCGCTGCAACTCGACACGTGACCTTGGAACGGGCCAATCACTGACAGCTTGACCTTAGCGGAATCCATCTGAATGCCTTCAGCGGAAATAACGGAACCGAGAAAAGTAACGGAGGAGACATGAAAAGAGCACTTCTCAGCCTTTACGTAGAGACAATTCTCTAAAAGGCGCTGTAGAACACGTCGAACGTGCTGAACATGAATCTCGAGTGACGGAGAAAAAATCAGGATATCGTCAAGATAGACAAAAACAAAGATGTTCAGCATGTCTCTCAGAACATCATTAACTAATGCCTGAAAAACAGCTGGCGCATTGGCGAGACCGAACGGCAGAACCCGGTACTCAAAATGCCCTAACGGAGTGTTAAACGCCGTTTTCCACTCGTCCCCCTCTCTGATGCGCACGAGATGGTAAGCGTTACGAAGGTCCAACTTAGTAAAGCACCTGGCTCCCTGCAGAATCTCGAAGGCTGATGACATAAGGGGAAGCGGATAACGATTCTTAACCGTTATGTCATTCAGCCCTCGATAATCCACGCAGGGGCGCAGAGTACCGTCCTTCTTCTTAACAAAAAGAACCCCGCCCCGGCCGGAGAGGAAGAAGGCACTATGGTACCGGCGTCAAGAGACACAGACAAATAATCCTCGAGAGCCTTACGTTCGGGAGCCGACAGAGAGTATAGTCTACCTCGAGGAGGAGTGGTCCCCGGAAGGAGATCAATACTACAATCATACGACCGGTGAGGAGGAAGGGAGTTGGCTCGGGACCGACTGAAGACCGTGCGCAGATCATGATATTCCTCCGGCACTCCTGTCAAATCGCCAGGTTCCTCCTGAGAAGTAGGGACAGAAGAAACGGGAGGGATGGCAGACATTAAACACTTCACATGACAAGAAACGTTCCAGGATAGGATAGAATTACTAGACCAATTAATAGAAGGATTATGACATACTAGCCAGGGATGACCCAAAACAACAGGTGTAAACGGTGAACGGAAAATCAAAAAAGAAATAGTCTCACTGTGGTTACCAGATACTGTGAGGGTTAAAGGTAGTGTCTCAAATCTGATACTGGGAAGATGACTACCATCTAAGGCGAACATGGGCGTAGGCTTCTCTAACTCTCTGAAAGGAATGTCATGTTTCCGAACCCATGCTTCGTCCATGAAACAACCCTCAGCCCCAGAGTCTATCAAGGCACTACATGTAGCACCGAACCGGTCCAGCGTAGATGGACCGACAAAGTAGTACAGGATTTTGATGGAGAGACTTGAGTAGTTGCGCTCACCTGTAGCCCTCCGCTTACAGATGAGCTCTGGCTTTTACTGGACATGAATTAACAAAATGTCCAGCAACTCCGCAATAGAGGCACAGGCGGTTGGTGATCCTCCGTTCCCTCTCCTTAGTCGAGATGCGAATCCCTCCCAGCTGCATGGGCTCAGTCTCAAAGCCAGAGGAGGGAGATGGTTGCGATGCGGGAGCAGGGAAACACCGTTGATGCGAGCTCTCTTCCACGAGCCCGGTGACGAAGATCTACCCGTCGTTCTATGCGGATGGCGAGAGCAATCAAAGAGTCCACATCTGAAGGAACCTCCCGGGAGAGAATCTCATCCTTAACCACTGCGTGGAGTCCCTCCAGAAAACGAGCGAGCAGCGCCGGCTCGTTCCACTCACTAGAGGCAGCAAGAGTGCGAAACTCAATAGAATAATCCGTTATGGACCGTTCACCTTGGCATAAGGAAGCCAGGGCCCTAGAAGCCTCCCACCAAAAACTGAACGGTCAAAAACCCGAATCATCTCCTATTTAAAGTTCTGGAACTTGTTAGAGCAATCAGCCCTTGCCTCCCAGATAGCTGTGCCCCATTCTCGAGCCCGGCCAGTAAGGAGTGAAATGACGTAAGCAACCCGAGCTCTCTCTCTAGAGTATGTGTTGGGTTGGAGAGAGAACACAATCTCACACTGCGTGAGAAAGGAGCGGCACTCAGTGGGCTGCCCGGAGTAGCAAGGTGGGTTATTAACCCTAGGTTCTGGAGGCTCGGCAGGCCAGGAAGTAACAGGTGGCACGAGACGAGACTCTGGAACTGTCCAGAGAGGTCGGAAACCTGAGCGGCCAGGTTCTCCACGGCATGGCGAGCAGCAGACAATTCCTGCTCGTGTCTGCCGAGCATGGCTCCTTGGATCTCGACGGCAGTGTAACGAGCGTCTGAAGTCGCTGGGTCCATTCCTTGGTCGGTTCCTTCTGTCATGCAGGTGAAAGAGGACCCAAAAGCGACTTAACAGAAACAGAGTTTATTCAAGTCAAAACAGAAAACGACAAATCCTGAATCCTTAACAGGAAATGTCCAAACAGGGAATAACAGAAATCCTCTAGTCTGTAGAGGGGAATAACAGGAGAAGCGGCCACAGACTGCAGGTCGCTTCGGGTAGGCGCAGGCCGTAGCTGACAGAGACACCTGCGCACACGCATCATCTGATGAAGGCAAAAACACGACAGGACAGGGCGATACACAATCACAGCACGGTGAATTCTAAACAAGGAACCGACAGGACAGGAACGGAACACAAAGGAAGAAATAGGGACTCTAATCAGGGGAAAGGATCGGGAACAGGTGTGGGAAGACTAAATGATGATTAGGGGAATAGGAACAGCTGGGAGCAGGAACGGAACGATAGAGAGAAGAGAGAGCGAGAGAGTGAGAGAGGGAGGGGGAGAGAGAGGGATAGAAAGAGGGAAAGAACCTAATAAGACCAGCAGAGGGAAACGAATAGAATGGGGAGCACAGGGACAAGACATGATAATAAATGACAAACATGACACAGGCTACAAACCAAAGAGACATTGTATGACCATCAAATGACCTTTGCTTTTGCAAATGGTTTGAACAGTTTCTATTGTCGGTTTGACCTGTGTGATTTTACATCGCAGCAGGAAGTGTCCTTGGACAGTATAGACAGCATGCCAGCTGTTGATATACAGATCTCTGTGAATGACGTCAAGCTATACTTTTAAGGTGTCAACCCAGGACCATCATGTGGTCCAGACGGCGTCAGCAGCACTTCAGGCATGTGCAGACCAGCTGGCATCACCGTACCGGAAGCTGTTCCAGCTGTCACCGAACACTGGGATAATTCCAGTCTTATACAAGATGTTGCGGCTTGTCCCAGTACCTAGAAACAAAGAACCAATAGAAAAGAAGAATGTGGACCAGGGGGCGGGAAACTCCAGTCCTCAAGAGGGTCTGATTGGTGTCACACAACAAAAATGAACAGTAAACATTACACATACAGAAGTTTCAAAACAGTAAAGACATTACAAATGTCATATTACATTACATGTTTAATTGGACCATAGAACATCTGCCACCATTTTCTATTAATATCCCGTCTGTTCTAAACGTTGAATCGCCACCGTTCATCTTCACGCAGCAGGTGATTGTCCTTTAGGGTATAAGGCTACATTAAACCTAGTGCCAGACAGACTAGCCTGTAGGGCTTAATAAACAGTCACTCTGTTTCATTGTTGTTGCCCCCCCCCCCCCACGCTGATTCAACACTGTAGCTTACTGTCTAATAAATTGGCTCAGCGCTGCCTTCCTTAACTGCGGTGTTGCATGTATATCGCTGCCTGGGGAGGGACCGTTAAAAATGTAAATGAATTTATATGACGTGAAATAAAAACCTTGCTGGTGACATTGAGACCTCTTAAGTGCCATGAAGTTAAACACTGGAATGGGCGTGTCTCAAAAGGGCCCTATTCCGTTTCTAGGGCCCTGCTTCTGACCGGGGACCATGGGAGCTCATTAAGTGGGGATGCACCTCTACATGGGAACAGTGAAGAATTTGTGTGTGTGTGTGTGTGTGTGTGTGTGTGTGTGTGTGTGTGTGTGTGTGTGTGTGTGTGTGTGTGTGTGTGTGTGTGTGTGTGTGTGTGTGTGTGTGTGTGTGTGTGTGTGTGTGTGCGCGTGTGTGTGTGTTTAATCTACAACAAAGAGGCCATACAGTTTTAATATACCACAGAGAGCCATGCAGTTGTAAACCACCACAGATAGACATGCAGTTTTAAACCACCACAGAGAGCCATGCAGTTTTAAACCACCACAGAGAGCCATGCAGTTTTAAACCACCACAGAGAGACATGCAGTTTTAAACCACCACAGAGAGCCATGCAGTTGTAAACCACCACAGATAGACATGCAGTTTTAAACCACCACAGAGAGCCATGCAGTTTTAAACCACCACAGAGAGCCATGCAGTTTTAAACCACCACAGAGAGACATGCAGTTTTAAACCACCACAGAGAGACATGCAGTTTTAAACCACCACAGAGAGCCATGCAGTTTTAAACCACCACAGAGAGACATGCAGTTTTAAACCACCACAGAGAGACATGCAGTTTTAAACCACCACAGAGAGCCATGCAGTTGTAAACCACCACAGAGAGCCATGCATTTCTAAACCACCACAGAGAGACAGTTCTAAACCACCACAGAGAGAAAGTTCAAAACCACCACAGAGAGCCATGCAGTTTTAAACCACCACAGAGAACCATGCAGTTTTAAACCACCACAGAGAGACATACAGTTTTAAACCACCACAGAGAGACATGCAGTTTTAATCTACCACAGAGAGCCATGCAGTTTTAAACCACCACAGAGAGACATGCAGTTTTAAACCACCACAGAGAGACATGCAGTTTTAAACCACCACAGAGAGCCATGCAGTTTTAAACCACCACAGAGAGCCATGCATTTCTAAACCACCACAGAGAGACAGTTCTAAACCACCACAGAGAGAAAGTTCAAAACCACCACAGAGAGACAGTTTTAAACCACCACAGAGAGCCATGCAGTTTTAAACCACCACAGAGAGACATGTAGTTTTAAACCACCACAGAGAGACATGCAGTTTTAAACCACCACAGAGAGACATGCAGTTTTAAACCACCACAGAGAGACATGCAGTTTTAAACCACCACAGAGAGACATGCAGTTTTAAATCACCACAGAGAACCATGCAGTTTTAAACCACCACAGAGAGACATGTAGTTTTAAACCACCACAGAGAGACATGCAGTTTTAAACCACCACAGAGAGACATGCAGTTTTAAACCACCACAGAGAGACATGCAGTTTTAAACCACCACAGAGATACATGCAGTTTTAAACCACCACAGAGAGACAGTTCTAAACCACCACAGAGAGACAGTTCTAAACCACCACAGAGAGACAGTTCTAAACCACCACAGAGAGACAGTTCTAAACCACCACAGAGAGACAGTTCTAAACCACCACAGAGAGACAGTTCTAAATCACCACAGAGAGACAGTTCTAATCCACCACAGAGAGACAGTTCTAAACCAGCACAGAGAGACATGCAGTTTTAAACCACCACAGAGAGACATGCAGTTTTAAACCACCACAGAGAGACAGTTTTAAACCACCACAGAGAGACAGTTCTAAACCACCACAGAGAGACAGTTCTAAACCACCACAGAGAGACAGTTCTAAACCACCACAGAGAGACAGTTCTAAACCACCACAGAGAGACAGTTCTAAACCACCACAGAGAAACAGTTCTAAACCACCACAGAGAAACAGTTCTAAATCACCACAGAGAGACAGTTCTAAACCACCACAGAGAAACATGCAGTTTTAAACCACCACAGAGAGACAGTTCTAAACCACCACAGAAAGACAGTTCTAAACCACCACAGAGAGACAGTTCTAAACCACCACAGTTCTAAACCACCACAGAGAGACCGTTCTAAACCACCACAGAGAGACCGTTCTAAACCACCACAGAGAGACAGTTCTAAACCACCACAGAGAGACAGTTCTAAACCACCACAGAGAGACAGTTCTAAACCACCACAGAGAGACAGTTCTAAACCACCACAGAGAGACAGTTCTAAACCACCACAGAGAGACATGCAGTTTTAAACCACCACAGAGAGACAGTTCTAAACCACCACAGAGAGACAGTTCTAAACCACCACAGAAAGACAGTTCTAAACCACCACAGAGAGACAGTTCTAAACCACCACAGAGAGACAGTTCTAAACCACCACAGAAAGACAGTTCTAAACCACCACAGAAAGACAGTTCTAAACCACCACAGAAGGGAGA
This sequence comes from Oncorhynchus gorbuscha, assembly GCF_021184085.1. Lineage (NCBI taxonomy): Eukaryota > Metazoa > Chordata > Actinopteri > Salmoniformes > Salmonidae > Oncorhynchus > Oncorhynchus gorbuscha. The sequence goes on from NW_025746738.1 coordinate 19,655, forward strand.
AGGAGTGAGTGAGAGAGATGCGAGAGAGAAGGAGTGAGTGAGAGAGATGCGAGGGAGAAGGAGTGAGTGAGAGGGGCGAGGGAGAAGGAGTGAGAGAGAGGGGCGAGGGAGAAGGAGTGAGTGAGAGGGGCGAGGGAGAAGGAGTGAGAGAGAGAGATGCGAGAGAGAAGGAGTGAGTGAGAGATGCGAGAGAGAAGGAGTGAGTGAGAGAGATGCGAGAGAGAAGGAGTGAGTGAGAGAGATGTGAGTGAGAGAGATGCGAGAGAGAAAGAGTGAGTGAGAGAGATGTGAGTGAGAGAGATGCGAGAGAGAAGGAGTGAGTGAGAGATGCGAGGGAGAAGGAGTGAGTGAGAGAGATGCGAGAGAGAAGGAGTGAGTGAGAGAGATGCGAGAGAGAAGGAGTGAGTGAGAGAGATATGGGTCCAAGCCCCTGTTCCCCTGCTGTTAAATCCCAACAAAATACAGACTTGTTTACAGTGGGGGCTCAGCCAAAGCCCTACGGTAGATCCAGTACAGTACGGCTGCTCGTGAGCAGCTTAAAACCACTTTCTCAATACGTTTTATTGCTCAGTGTCAAGTCAACACACAGTATAATGAGATGCTATGACTGCTTAGGAAACTCAGGGAGCTCAGAGCTAACCTGTCTGTCACCTACCTGGGCCCTTATTCCTTATGATGTCAAAGGCAGAACTGATTCTAGATCAGCTCTCCTACTCTGAATACAGGTCCTGAGCTATTAGGGGACAGTATTAGTTGGAACTTAGCTCTACTTTCTCCCTGTGATACAGTGTTCTGGTTGGTCTTTCTCCCTGTGATACAGTGTTCTGATTGGTCTTTCTCCCTGTGATACAGTGTTCTGATTGGTCTTTCTCCCTGTGATACAGTGTTCTGATTGGTCTTTCTCCCTGTGATTCAGTGTTCTGGTTGGTCTTTCTCCCTGTGATTCAGTGTTCTGATTGGTCTTTCTCCCTGTGATTCAGTGTTCTGATTGGTCTTTCTCCCTGTGATACAGTGTTCTGATTGGTCTTTCTCCCTGTGATACAGTGTGCTGGTTGTTCATACTAAAGTCATGTGTAGCTGAACATTTCTTCCTTATCTCTCTCCTCACCCCTCCTCTCATCTCCCTCCCCTCCTCTCATCTCTCATGTCCTCTCCTCACCCCTCCTCTCATCTCACCTCCCCTCCTCTCATCTCCCTCCCCTCCTCTCATCTCTCATGTCCTCTCCTCACCCCTCCTCTCATCTCCCTCCCCTCCTCTCATCTCTCATGTCCTCTCCTCACCCCTCCTCTCATCTCCCCTCCCCTCCTCTCATCTCTCATGTCCTCTCCTCACCCCTCCTCTCATCTCACCTCCCCTCCTCTCATCTCTCCTGTCCTCCTCTCATCTCTCATGTCCTCTCCTCACCCCTCCTCTCATCTCACCTCCTCTCATCTCCCCTCCCCTCCTCTCATCTCTCATGTCCTCTCCTCACCCTCCTCTCATCTCCCCTCCCTCCTCTCATCTCTCATGTCCTCTCCTCACCCCTCCTCTCATCTCACCTCCCCTCCTCTCATCTCTCATGTCCTCTCCTCACCCCTCCTCTCATCTCACCTCCCTCCTCTCATCTCTCCTGTCCTCCTCTCATCTCTCATGTCCTCTCCTCACCCCTCCTCTCATCTCACCTCCCCTCCTCTCATCTCCCCTCCCCTTCTCTCATCTCTCATGTCCTCTCCTCACCCCTCCTCTCATCTCACCTCCCCTCCTCTCATCTCTCCTGTCCTCCTCTCATCTCTCATGTCCTCTCCTCACCCCTCCTCTCATCTCACCTCCCCTCCTCTCATCTCCCCTCCCCTCCTCTCATCTCTCATGTCCTCTCCTCACCCCTCCTCTCATCTCACCTCCCTCCTCTCATCTCTCCTGTCCTCTCCTCAGCTATCATCGCCCCTCCCCTCCCCTCATCTCTCCTCTCCTCACCTCTCCTATCTTCTGCTTCTCTTCACTTCTCTCCTCTCATAGCAGATTATCATCTCAGAGCTAAATTATTGACGAGGCTCTACATGGCCTCTACCTGTAATTAATGTCTGCTGTGGAGCTAGCCTTGTGTTAATAGTCTGCTGTGGAGCTAACCTAGTGTTAATAGTCTGCTGTGTAGCTAGCCTAGTGTTAATAGTCTGCTGTGGAGCTAGCCTAGCGTTAATAGTCTGCTGTGGAGCTAGCCTAGTGTTAATAGTCTGCTGTGGAGCTAACCTAGTGTTAATAGTCTGCTGTGTAGCTAGCCTAGCGTTAATAGTTTGCTGTGTAGCTAGCCTAGCGTTAATAGTCTGCTGTGGAGCTAACCTAGTGTTAATAGTCTACTGTGTAGCTAGCCTAGCGTTAATAGTCTGCTGTGGAGCTAGCCTAGTGTTAATAGTCTGCTGTGTAACTAGCCTAGCGTTAATAGTCTGCTGTGGAGCTAGCCTAGCGTTAATAGTCTGCTGTGGAGCTAGCCTAGGTGGGTGAGAATGGAGAGGGATGGACAGAGGAGGGAGGGGGTCTTAGAGAAAGAGGACAGAATGTGTGTGAGAATGAAGAGATATGGAAGGAGATTGAGACCAAGCAGAGAGAGAAAAGAGAGAGAGAGCACTCCTGGCTCCAGCCATGTGGCTGTGGCTAGCTTTCATCTGAATACTGCCTTCCCAGCCTGCCTCTCTACCCTTGACCAAGGTCTTTTACCTAATGCAAGTAGTGCAGGAAAAAAAAATACACTTCAACTTACATTGAAGGCAAGCTAAGAGGGTCAAATAAATGAACATATGAATTATGGAAACTGTGTGTGCATCTATTCCCTATATAGTGCAGTACTTTTGGGACGCGGACTATGAAATAGGGTGGGTCGGACTGATGGAAGGTCGTAATAATCTGAAGGTCTGCCTCTAGTTTGTTATGATTACAGGGTTGGCATATAACAGTTGGCTGTGCCAGATAATTCACTCACCCTCTCTTTCTCTCTCACTCTAACTCTCACTCTCTGACTCTCATGCTTTCTCGCTCTCTCACACTCTTTGACTCTCACACTCTCTTACGCTCTCACATACTATTTCTCTCTTTCTCTCTTATTCACTCACTCACTCACTCACTCACTCACTCACTCACTCACTCACTCACTCACTCACTCACTCACTCACTCACTCACTCTCTCTCCCTCGATACTCTGCGATTGTACAGTACGTGATGTTCTGAAATGTCTCTCTGGTTTCGAGATTTCAGCTATTTCTGCCAGACAACATTTCTATTTTCCTTCAGAAAGGCTATCAATAGCTTCAAAGCACCACTCTCCCCAGACCTTGAATACTCAAAGACATGTAGCTAGCAGTGTACAACCACAATACCTGCCTGGCTACTGCTGTCTTCAGATCAGAGAGATATCGACCTTGGCCTAAACATCAGCGCCTCAGGTACCTTCCACAAAGCTGAGAGATAAGGCAAGAAGGGCCTTCTATGCCATCAAAAGGAACATAAAATTCAACATATCAATTAGGGTCTGGCCAAAAATACTTGAATCAGTTATAGAACCCTTTATGGTAGTGAGGTCTGGGGTCTGCTCACCAGCCAAGAATTCACAAAATGGGACAAATACCAAATTGAGACTCTGCCTACAGAAGTCTGCAAAAATATGCCCCATGTAAAACGTAAAACACCAAATAATGCATGCAGAGCAGAATTAGGCCGATACCCGCTATTTATCAAAATCCAGAAAAGAGCTGTTAAATTCTACAACCACCTAAAAGGAAGCGATTCCCAAACCTTCCATAACAAAGCCATCACCTACAGAGAGATGAACCTGGAGAAGAGTCCCCTAAGCATGCTGGTCCTGGGGCTCTGTTCACAAACACATGCAGACCCCACAGAGCCCCAGAACGGTAACACAATTAGACCCAACCAAATCATGAGAAAACTAAAAGATAATTACTTGAAACATTTGAAAGAATTAACAAAAAACCTGAGCAAACTAGAATGCAATTTGTCCCTAAACAGAGAGAACACAGTGACATAATACCTGGCCGCTGTGACTGACCCAAACTTAAGGAAAGCTTTGACTATGTACAGACTCAGTGAGCATAGCCTTGCTATTGAGAAAGGCCGCCGTAGGCAGACATGGCTCTCAAGAGAAGACAGGCTAAGTGCACACTACCCACAAAATGAGGTGGACACTGAGCTTCCTAACCTCCTGCCAAATGTATGACCCTATTAGAGACACATATTTCCCTCAGATTACACAGATCCACAAAGAACTCAAAAACAAACCCAATTTTGATAAACTCCCATATCTACTGGGTGAAATTCCACACTGTGACATCACAGCAGCAAGATTTGTGACCTGTTGCCACAAGAAAAGGGCAACCAGTGAAGAACAAACACCATTGTAAATACAACCCATATTTATGTGTATTTATTTTCCCCTTTGTACTTTAACTATTTGCACATCATTACACCACTGTATATAGACATAATATGACATCATTACACCACTGTATATAGACATAATATGACATCATTACACCACTGTATATAGACATAATATGACATCATTACACCACTGTATATAGACATAATATGACATCATTACACCACTGTATATAGACATAATATGACATCATTACACCACTGTATATAGACATAATATGACATCATTACACCACTGTATATAGACATAATATGACATCATTACACCACTGTATATAGACATAATATGACATCATTACACCACTGTATATAGACATAATATGACATCATTACACCACTGTATATAGACATAATATGACATCATTCCACCACTGTATATAGACATAATATGACATCATTCCACCACTGTATATAGACATAATATGACATCATTACACCACTGTATATAGACATAATATGACATCATTACACCACTGTATATAGACATAATATGACATCATTACACCACTGTATATAGACATAATATGACATCATTACACCACTGTATATAGACATAATATGACATCATTAAACCACTGTATATAGACATAATATGACATCATTACACCACTGTATATAGACATAATATGACATCATTACAACACTGTATATAGACATAATATAACATCATTACACCACTGTATATATACATAATATTACATTTGAAATGTCTTTAATTCTTCAAGGATCTTCTGTGAGTGTAATGTTCACTGTTCATTTTTTATGTTTACTTCCCATCTGTTTATTATCCATTTAGTTTTGGTTTGTGTTTCCTCTGCCAATAAAGCCCTTGAATTGAATTGATATCTACTACTATATTCTGTATAGGCCCCGTCCAGGATCTCTAGCTTTGTCCTTCGACCTCAGCGCTGCCAGGGTTCAAAGAGGTCACTTCCTGTCACGCAGAGAACAGGTCGCCGCTTCCACACCTCTCTCTCTCTCTCCACTGCTTCCAGGTCATCGCCACGGCGCCCAAAAATAACTCGCCTGAACTAATTAGCGTAATTAATTTCACTTATAGCAGTTAATTATTTCACGATGATGGATAGAAGGGAGAGAAAAAAAGGAAAGTGAACCTTGAAGAAGGGATCTAGGTAGAGGACAGGAGGAACGGGAGGAATCAGATGGAGTGAGTGTGTGTGTGTGTGTGTGTGTGTCTGTGTGTCTGTGTGTGTGTGTATGTGTGTGCATATGTTTCTCATGGCCTGTATGCCCTCTACTCTCTCTGGGAAATGACTAAAGGGATGAACCTAATTAAAAGGAACTGATGCTCAGCCCCTCACACACTTTAAAAAGCTGGAGTTTTTTCTTTCCTCGATATGCCAAATGAGAAAAAAGGAAAACAGCTATCCGCTTTCCAGCTTTTGACTCAACAAGGTTCTCACACCATAGAATCAAGGGCTTTTACCTGGAAGGCCAGTGAAGTGGTGGTGGAAACAGAGGTTTCAGAGTGATACATTTGGCAGGATTACCTGTATCTGTGTTCCTGTCAATCATTGACTCGTCTACGGTGTTTCCATATAAGCCACTCAGCAACAAGGCTCCTGGCAACAAGCCTAGGTGCTTGTTACTTAGTGTACACCAAGGCCTGCAGTCATACAGTTCCTCATAGGAGTGCTGATCTAGGATCAGTTTGGCCCTTCCAATTCTAATTTATTGATTGGGGGAGCAGCTCTCAGTACACTTTATGACTTAAATGTAATGTAAATGTACACTTTATGTATACGGGTTCAGAATTAGCAGGGTAGGGTCTGCTCTCACCTGGGCAATAGGATGTTTCTGGCATCCTCAGCCCTCTGTCTGGTCAGAGGGAGGACGCTGTGTTCTCCTCCACCCTCAACCCCTCACCCCCTCGTCTCCAACCTCACCCCCTCGTCTGCACCCCTCCACCTTAACCCCCTCGTCTCCAACCACACCCCCTTGTCTCAACCCCTCGTCTTCAACCTCACCCCCTCATCTGCACCCCTCTACCCTCATCCAATCATCTCCACCTTCACCCCATCGTCTCCACCCTTACCCCCTTGTCTCACCCCCTCGTCTGCACCCTCCACCTCAACCCCCTTGTCTCACCCCCTCGTCTGCATCCCTCCACCCTCACCCACTCGTCTCCACCCTCACCCCATCATCTCCACCCTCACCCCCTTGTCTCACCCTCTCATTTATACCCCTCACCCCCTCGTCTGCACCCCTCCACCCTCACCCACTCGTCTCCACTTTCACCCCATCGTCTCCACCCTCACCCCCTTGTCTCACCCCCTCATCTCCAACCTCACCCCCTCGTCTGCACCCCTCCACCTTAACCCCTCGTCTCACCCCCTCGTCTGCATCCCTCCAACCTCACCCCCTCGTCTGCACCCCTCCACCTTAACCCCCTCGTCTCACCCCCTCGTCTGCATCCCTCCAACCTCACCCACTCGTCTCCACCCTCACCCCATCGTCTACACCCTCACCCTCTTGTCTCACCCCCTCATTTACACCCCTCACCCTCTCATCTAACTCTGGAGAGTAGGTAGAAATACAGAGGGAATGTCTGTGTTCATATCAGAGAGAGAGAGAACTATAGACTGGTTCTTAGTTGTGTGTGAGAGATAGTGATGTTACGCGGTTCTATATTTAACACGGTGAGCCATGTTAAAGTTTATATACAGTAGAGCCTGCGCCTCTGTAACTTTTCACAATCCCTCTTCTGACTGGGAAAGAGTTTTTCCTAGTGGATCTACAAGCAGGGTGATGTGTCCCAAATGGTGCCGTTTTCCCTACGTAGTGCACTACTTTTTAACCAGCTCTGGTCTAACGTAGTGCACTATATAGGGAATATGGTGCCATTTGGTATGCAGACATGGAATAGTGCTGAAATCACCCTCAGTTCCATTAACTTTAATATGGAAATGACACTGTTGAAATTACACTACAGCGGAATGTGTTAGTCACCCTGTAAAATGAGCGTGTGTGTGTGTGTGTGTGTGTGTGTGTGTGTGTGTGTGTGTGTGTGTGTGTGTGTGTGTGTGTGTGTGTGTGTGTGTGTGTGTGTGTGTGTGTGTGTGTGTGTGTGTGTGTGTGTGTCAGCTTTGAGACTGGTCTCTTTGCTGTAGCAGTAAATCCTGATGACTCCCGGTTCTCAGTCGTCTTCCCTTCCATCTCGTCGACTCAGATTGAAAGATGACTTATCACATTACGAGCATCAACTACACTGGTAAACACATCAACATGAGCTTTCACCATCACCAGCGAGCCACATTCATCTGAGCATTCTCCCTGAGTGATGAGGGGTGGTGCTTCTGTATCAGTGGAAGATTGATAGAGATTTAAACCACAGTGTGTGTGTGTGTGTTACTCTGAGATTTAAACCACAGTGTGTGTGTGTTACTCTGAGATTTAAACCACAGTGTGTGTGTGTGTTACTCTGAGATTTAAACCACAGTGTGTGTGTGTGTTACTCTGAGATTTAAACCACAGTGTGTGTGTGTTACTCTGAGATTTAAACCACAGTGTGTGTGTTACTCTGAGATTTAAACCACAGTGTGTGTGTGTGTTACTCTGAGATTTAAACCACAGTGTGTGTGTGTGTGTTACTCTGAGATTTAAACCACAGTGTGTGTGTGTGTTACTCTGAGATGTAAACCACAGTGTGTGTGTGTGTTACTCTGAGATTTAAACCACAGTGTGTGTGTGTGTGTGTTACTCTGAGATTTAAACCACAGTGTGTGTGTGTGTTACTCTGAGATTTAAACCACAGTGTGTGTGTGTGTTACTCTGAGATTTAAACCACAGTGTGTGTGTGTGTGTTACTCTGAGATTTAAACCACAGTGTGTGTGTGTGTTACTCTGAGATGTAAACCACAGTGTGTGTGTGTGTTACTCTGAGATTTAAACCACAGTGTGTGTGTGTGTTACTCTGAGATTTAAACCACAGTGTGTGTGTGTGTTACTCTGAGATTTAAACCACAGTGTGTGTGTGTGTTACTCTGAGATGTAAACCACAGTGTGTGTGTGTGTTACTCTGAGATTTAAACCACAGTGTGTGTGTGTGTTACTCTGAGATTTAAACCACAGTGTGTGTGTGTGTTACTCTGAGATTTAAACCACAGTGTGTGTGTGTTACTCTGAGATTTAAACCACAGTGTGTGTGTGTTACTCTGAGATTTAAACCACAGTGTGTGTGTGTTACTCTGAGATTTAAACCACAGTGTGTGTGTGTGTTACTCTGAGATTTAAACCACAGTGTGTGTGTGTGTGTGTGTTACTCTGAGATTTAAACCACAGTGTGTGTTACTCTGAGATTTAAACCACAGTGTGTGTGTGTTACTCTGAGATTTAAACCACAGTGTGTGTGTGTGTTACTCTGAGATGTAAACCACAGTGTGTGTGTGTGTTACTCTGAGATTTAAACCACAGTGTTGGTTACTCTGAGATTTAAACCCCAGTGTGTGTGTGTGTGTTACTCTGAGGGGGTCTGGGGAACCCTGGGCGGTCTGGAGAACCCTGGGGGGTCTAGAGAGACACAGAGATCCAGTGGTCTGGGGAACCCTGGGGGGTCTGGGGAACCCTGGGGGGTCTGGAGAGACACAGAGATCCAGTGGTCTGGGGAACCCTGGGGGGTCTAGAGAGACACAGAGATCCAGTGGTCTGGGGAACCCTGGGGGGTCTGGGGAACCCTGGGGGGTCTGGCGAGACACAGAGATCCAGTGGTCTGGGGAACCCTGGGGGGTCTAGAGAGACACAGAGATCCAGTGGTCCCCTCTATAATAGTGGAAGGCAGCACATTGAGTGTTTAGGGTTCCTGTATGTGCAGCAGACTGAGCTTTACCAGATACAGGAGGGGCACAGCATCATCCTTTATCTTCTGAGAGGTTGGCAACATGGCTGTGCCAAGGCCCTTCGACTTTCTCTTAGTTCAACATCAAACTCACACACAGAGACCCATGTCCAGGCTCCATAGTGTTGGCTGACTCCACTGTCTTCAAATAGAATAGAGTGAGATGATGGCAGCCTGGCTAGCTGTAACTGTGATGGCATGGCTAGTCTAAATGTTTAGTTCCAACCTGCTCTAGGACAGGCTAATGGATGGGGGAGGAGATTTAGGGAGGGAGGAATGTTGGGGAGGCTATCTGGGAACAGCTAACTCCTGCTGTCCTATAGGACTGGGGTATAGGGCTGGGGTATAGGGCTGGGGTATAGGGCTGGGGTATAGGGCTGGGGTATAGGGCTGGGGTATAGGGTATAGGGCTGGGGTATAGGGCTGGGGTATAGGGCTGGGGTATAGGGTATAGGGCTGGGGTATAGGGCTGGGGTATACGGTATAGGGTATAGGGCTGGGGTATAGGGCTGGGGTATAGGGTATAGGGCTGGGGTATAGGGCTGGGGTATAGGACTGGGGTATAGGGCTGGGGTATAGGGCTGGGATATAGGGCTGGGGTATAGGGTATAGGGCTGGGGTATAGGGCTGGGGTATAGGACTGGGGTATAGGGCTGGGGTATAGGGCTGGGGTATAGGACTGGGGTATAGGGCTGGGGTATAGGACTGGGGTATAGGGCTGGGGTATAGGGTATAGGACTGGGGTATAGGACTGGGGTATAGGGCTGGGGTATAGGGTATAGGACTGGGGTATAGGACTGGGGTATAGGGCTGGGGTATAGGCCTGGGTTATAGGGCTGGGGTTAAAGGGCTGGGGTATAGGGCTGGGGTATAGGCCTGGGTTATAGGGCTGGGGTATAGGGCTGGGGTATAGGCCTGGGTTATAGGGCTGGGGTATAGGGCTGGGGTATAGGACTGGGGTATAGGGCTGGGATATAGGACTGGGGTATAGGACTGGGGTATAGGACTGGGGTATAATGCTGGGGTATAGGGCTGGGGTATAGAGTATAGGACTGGGGTATAGGGCTGGGGTATAGGGCTGTGGTGTAGGGCTGGGGTATAGGGTATAGGGCTGGGGTATAGGGCTGGGGTATAGGACTGGGGTATAGGGCTGGGGTATAGGGCTGGGGTATAGGGCTGGGGTATAGGACTGGGGTATAGGTATGGGGTATAGGGCTAGGGTATAGGACTGGGGTATAGGGCTAGGGTATAGGGATGGGCTGTAGAGCTAGGGTATAGGAATGGGGTGTAAGGCTGTGGTATAGGGCTTGGGTATAGGGCTGGGGTATAGGACTGGGGTATAAGGCTTAGGTATAGGGCTGGGGTATAGGGATGGGGTATAGGACTGGGATATAGGGCTGGGGTATAGGGCTGCGGTATAGGGCTGGGGTATAGGACTGGGGTATAGGACTGGGGTATAGGGCTGGGGTATAGGGCTGCGGTATAGGACTGGGGTATAGGACTGGGGTATAGGACTGGGGTATAGGACTGGGGAAAAGGACTGGAGTATATACGGAATCTACCAGCTAATGTCCCAGTGAGTCACTAGAAATGGGATCCTAAAGGAATGTTTGTTTCAGTAGTTTGGACGCAATTTAACATAAGCAGGAATAATCAGTAACTTCAGTTACAGCAACAACACTCAGAGTGTGTATTTGAGTAATGATGACCAGGGCTGTGTTACAGATGGCCCCCTATTCCCTATATAGAGGCCTGTGGACTCTGGTCAAAAGGTCTGCACCATACACTGAATATAAGGCATTTGCAACACCCCAGGCAGAGGGGATGTTTTCTCGGCTCCTGTAGAGAGGTAACATGTGTGTGTGTGTGTGTGTGTGTGTGTGTGTGTGTGTGTGTGTGTGTGTGTGTGTGTGTGTGTGTGTGTGTGTGTGTGTGTGTGTGTGTGTGTGTGTGTGTGTGTGTGTGTGTGTGTGTGTGTACGAGGGTGCGTGCGTGTGTGTGGAGTTGTCGTATGGAGGGAGATCTGTCTCTTAGCCAAGCTGATCAGGTCAAACACACCATAATCCTCTATCTGATTATCTCTCCAACCTCCTAGAGAGAGAAAGAGAGGGACAGAGTCAGAGACAGAGGGATAGAGAGAGAGAGAGAAGGAGGGTTAGAGAGAGAGAAGGAGGGTTAGGGAGAGAGAGAAGGAGGGTTAGAGAGAGAGAGAAGGAGGGATAGAGAGAGAGAAGGAGGGTTAGGGAGAGAGGAGGGATAGAGAGAGAGAGAAGGAGGGTTAGAGAGAGAGAGAAGAAGGGTTAGAGAGAGAGAGAAGGAGGGTTAGAGAAAGAGGAGGGATAGAGAGAGAGAGGAGGGTTAGAGAGAGAGAAGGAGGGTTAGAGAGAGAGAAGCAGGGTTAGGGAGAGAGAGAAGGAGGGTTAGAGAGAGAGAGCAGGAGGGTTAGAGAGAGAGAAGGAGGGTTAGAGAGAGAGGAGGGATAGAGAGAGAGAGAAGGAGGGTTAGAGAGAGAGAGAAGGAGGGTTAGAGAGAGAGAATGAGGGTTAGGGAGAGAGAGAAGGAGGGTTAGAGAGAGAGTAGGGTTAGAGGGAGAGAAGGAGGGATAGAGAGAGAGAAGGAGGGTTAGAGAGAGAGAGGAGGGTTAGAGAGAGAGAGAAGGAGGGTTAGAGAGAGAAGGGATAGAGAGAGAGAAGGAGGGTTAGAGAGAGAGAGAAGGAGGGTTAGAGAGAGGAGGGCTGGAGAGAGAAAAGGAGGGATAGAGAGAGGAGGGATAGAGAGAGAGGAGGGATAGAGAGAGAGGAGGAGGGATTGACAGAGAAACACCAGGCTCCTTCCTTAATATCCAAACACACACAGTCCAACTGTTGAATCCATCCTACAACCTCCTGGAGAGGCTGACTAGATCCCCCTGAACTCTTCAACCTCCTGGAGAGGCTGACTAGATCCCCCTGAACTCTTCAACCTCCTGGAGAGGCTGACTAGATCCCCTGAACTCTTCAACCTCCTGGAGAGGCTGACTAGATCCCCCTGAACTCTTCAACCTCCTGGAGAGGCTGACTAGATCCCCCTGAACTCTTCAACCTCCTGGAGAGGCTGACTAGATCCCCTGAACTCTTCAACCTCCTGGAGAGGCTGACTAGATCCCCCTGAACTCTTCAACCTCCTGGAGAGGCTGACTAGATCCCCCTGAACTCTTCAACCTCCTGGAGAGGCTGACTAGATCCCCCTGAACTCTTCAACCTCCTGGAGAGGCTGACTAGATCCCCCTGAACTCTTCAACCTCCTGGAGAGGCTGACTAGATCCCCTGAACTCTTCAACCTCCTGGAGAGGCTGACTAGACCCCCTGAACTCTTCAACCTCCTGGAGAGGTTGACTAGATCCCCTGAACTCTTCAACCTCCTGGAGAGGCTGACTAGATCCCCCTGAACTCTTCAACCTCCTGGAGAGGCTGACTAGATCCCCCTGAACTCTTCAACCTCCTGGAGAGGCTGACTAGATCCCCCTGAACTCTTCAACCTCCTGGAGAGGCTGACTAGATCTCTCTGATTGTTGGGTAGATTTGGGTGTTTAGAGCTTAGTTCTGTTTACAGTGTGTGTGTGTGTGTGTGTGTGTGTGTGTGTGTGTGTGTGTGTGTGTGTGTGGGGGGGGGGGGTCTCTGTGGATATGCTGGAGGGTGAGTCATGCATCAGTGAGTGTGGATGTCACACACACACACACACACACACACACACACACACACACACACACACACACACACACACACACACACACACACACACACACACACACACACACACACACACACACACACACACACACACACACACACACACACACACACACACACACACACAGTGTGGTCCAGTCAGGTCCCTGTGCTCTGTGGGAGATCTGGAACACAGAGAGCGAGGCAGCCTCGCCTCTCCTCTCCTCTCCTCTCTTCTCTTCTCCAGACATGACAAATGTACTGTGTACTCTGATAGAGGTAGTACTGAGTACTATACAGACATGACACATGTACTGTGTTCTCTGATAGAGGTAGTACTGAGTACTATACAGACATGACACATGTACTGTGTACTCTGATAGAGGTAGAACTGAGTACTATACAAACATGATACGTACTGTGTACTCTGATAGAGGTAGAACTGAGTACTATACAGACATGATACGTACTGTGTACTCTGATAGAGGTAGAACTGAGTACTATACAAACATGATACGTACTGTGTACTCTGATAGAGGTAGAACTGAGTACTATACAAACATGATACGTACTGTGTACTCTGATAGAGGTAGAACTGAGTACTATACAAACATGATACGTACTGTGTACTCTGATAGAGGTAGAACTGAGTACTATACAAACATGATACGTACTGTGTACTCTGATAGAGGTAGAACTGAGTACTATACAAACATGATACGTACTGTGTACTCTGATAGAGGTAGAACTGAGTACTATACAAACATGATACGTACTGTGTACTTTGATAGAGGTAGAACTGAGTACTATACAGACATGATACGTACTGTGTACTCTGATAGAGGTAGAACTGAGTACTATACAAACATGATACGTACTGTGTACTCTGATAGAGGTAGAACTGAGTACTATACAAACATGATACGTACTGTGTACTCTGATAGAGGTAGAACTGAGTACTATACAAACATGATACGTACTGTGTACTCTGATAGAGGTAGAACTGAGTACTATACAGACATGATACGTACTGTGTACTCTGATAGAGGTAGTACTGAGTACTATACAGACATGACACATGTATTGTGCATTCAGAAAGTATTCAGACCCCTTGACTTTTTCCACAACTTGTTATGTTACAGCCTTATTCTAAAATTGATTTAAGTGTTTTTTCCCCTCATGAATCTACACACAAAATCTACCCCCCTCTCTCGCTCTCTTTCGTTCTCTTTCTTTCTCTCTCTCTCTCTGTCTCTCTCTACCCCCCGTCTCTCTTTATCCCCTCTCTCTCTTTCTCTCTCTTTCAATCACACAGGCCTCATGGTGATTTCTTAGTGTGAATAAATCCTCTAGTCCTCTATTCCAGCAGCTCCACAGAAGGAGATAAATGATTTACTCCCTCCCTCCCTCCCTCCCTCCCTCCCTCCCTCCCTCCCCTCCCTCCCTCCCTCCCTCCCTCCCTCCCTCCCTCCCTCCCTCCCTCTCTCTCTCCCTCTCTCTCTCTCCCTCCCTCCCTCCCTCCCTCCCTCCCTCCCTCCCTCCCTCCCTCCCTCCCTCCCTCCCTTTCTGTAAACATCCGTTCCACCAGAGAGGCTGGTGTGGGATATGAAATGTAGGACTTTACATTTGCCTTGGGAAATAGAATAATAATAAAATGTCACCTCAAAAAATATATAATAAATAGTTTTCATATATCTGGAAACAGCGACGTATTAAATGACATATATTTTATTGATTTATTTTTAGTCCCATATTGATATTTTTGTTGTTGCCCCATATTGATTAATGTTTAGTCATATGGGATGTGCTGCTTTATCCATCCCACTAATGATTTATTGACCCTCTTATATGTGATTTAGACATTTCAATATTGAAGCCAAATGTACATACTACTTGGCATTCATACACAACTGAAACATGGTGAGCAATATGTATGTGATCTCCTAATGCCTGTGTCAGTTTGTGAGGCGTACTGTTTGTGTAGCATACGGTTTGTGTAGCATACTGTTTGTGTAGCATACTGTTTGTGTAGCATACGGTTTGTGTAGCATACTGTTTGTGTAGCATACTGTTTGTGTAGCATACAGTTTGTGTAGCATACGGTTTGTGTAGCATACGGTTTGTGTAGCATACGGTTTGTGTAGCATACTGTTTGTGTAGCATACGGTTTGTGTAGCATACGGTTTGTGTAGCATACGGTTTGTGTAGCATACTGTTTGTGTAGCATGCTGTTTGTGTAGCATACGGTTTGTGTAGCATACCGTTTGTGTAGCATACTGTTTGTGTAGCATACTGTTTGTGTAGCATGCGGTTTGTGTAGCATACTGTTTGTGTAGCATACTGTTTGTGTAGCATACTGTTTGTGTAGCATGCGGTTTGTGTAGCATACTGTTTGTGTAGCATACTGTTTGTGTAGCATACTGTTTGTGTAGCATGCGGTTTGTGTAGCATACTGTTTGTGTAGCATACTGTTTGTGTAGCATGCGGTTTGTGTAGCATACTGTTTGTGTAGCATACTGTTTGTGTAGCATACCGTTTGTGTAGCATACTGTTTGTGTAGCATACCGTTTGTGTAGCATACAGTTTGTGTAGCATACTGTTTGTGTAGCATACAGTTTGTGTAGCATACGGTGACTTGAAAGCATAGGGGATCATCAGTGTTGAGGATATGGGTGGTGACTCAGTGTTGAGGATATGGGTGGTGACTCAGTGTTGAGGATATGGGTGGTGACTCAGTGTTGAGGACATGGGTGGTGACTCAGTGTTGAGGATATGGGTGGTGACTCAGTGTTGAGGATATGGGTGGTGACTCAGTGTTGAGGACATGGGTGGTGACTCAGTGTTGAGGATATGGGTGGTGACTCAGTGTTGAGGATATGGGTGGTGGCTCAGTGTTGAGGATATGGGTGGTGACTCAGTGTTGAGGATATGGGTGGTGACTCAGTGTTGAGGATATGGGTGGTGACTCAGTGTTGAGGATATGGGTGGTGACTTAGTGTTGAGGATATGGGTGGTGACTCAGTGTTGAGGATATGGGTGGTGGCTCAGTGTTGAGGATATGGGTGGTGACTCAGTGTTGAGGACATGGGTGGTGACTCAGTGTTGAGGATATGGGTGGTGACTCAGTGTTGAGGATATGGGTGGTGGCTCAGTGTTGAGGATATGGGTGGTGACTCAGTGTTGAGGATATGGGTGGTGACTCAGTGTTGAGGATATGGGTGGTGACTCAGTGTTGAGGATATGGGTGGTGACTTAGTGTTGAGGATATGGGTGGTGACTCAGTGTTGAGGATATGGGTGGTGGCTCAGTGTTGAGGATATGGGTGGTGACTCAGTGTTGAGGATATGGGTGGTGGCTCAGTGTTGAGGATATGGGTGGTGACTCAGTTTTGAGGACATGGGTGGTGACTCAGTGTTGAGGATATGGGTGGTGACTCAGTGTTGAGGATATGGGTGGTGACTCAGTGTTGAGGATATGGGTGGTGACTCAGTGTTGAGGATATGGGTGGCGGCTCAGTGTTGAGGATATGGGTGGTGACTCAGTGTTGAGGATATGGGTGGTGACTCAGTGTTGAGGATATGGGTGGTGACTCAGTGTTGAGGATATGGGTGGTGGCTCAGTGTTGAGGATATGGGTGGTGACTCAGTGTTGAGGACATGGGTGGTGACTCAGTGTTGAGGATATGGGTGGTGGCTCAGTGTTGAGGATATGGGTGGTGACTCAGTGTTGAGGATATGGGTGGTGACTCAGTGTTGAGGATATGGGTGGCGGCTCAGTGTTGAGGATATGGGTGGCGGCTCAGTGTTGAGGATATGGGTGGTGACTCAGTGTTGAGGACATGGGTGGTGACTCAGTGTTGAGGACATGGGTGGCGACTCAGTGTTGAGGATATGGATGGCGGCTCAGTGATGAGGACATGGGTGGTGACTCGGTGTTGAGGATATGGGTAGTGACTCAGTGTTGAGGACATGGGTGGTGGCTCAGTGATGAGGACATGGGTGGTGACTAGGTGTTGAGGATATGGGTAGTGACTCAGTGTTGAGGATATAGGTGGTGACTCAGTGATGAGGACATGGGTGGTGACTCGGTGTTGAGGATATGGGTAGTGACTCAGTGTTGAGGACATGGGTGGTGGCTCAGTGATGAGGACATGGGTGGTGACTAGGTGTTGAGGATATGGGTGGTGACTCAGTGTTGAGGATATGGGTGGTGACTCAGTGTTGAGGATATGGGTGGTGATTCAGTGTTGAGGACAGCTTTGCACACTCTTGGCACACAGCTTTGCACACTCTTTCACACAGCTTTGCACACTCTGCTGACAGCTTTGCACACTCTTGGCATTCTCTCAACCAGCTTCATGAGGTAGTCACCTGGAATGCATTTCAATTAACAGGTGTGCCTTGTTAAAATTTCATTTTGTGGAATTTCTTTCCTTCTTCATGCGTTAGAGCCAATCTGTCACGACTTCCGCCGAAGTTGGTGCTTCTCCTTGTTCG
Organism: Oncorhynchus gorbuscha; assembly: GCF_021184085.1. Taxonomy (NCBI): domain Eukaryota; kingdom Metazoa; phylum Chordata; class Actinopteri; order Salmoniformes; family Salmonidae; genus Oncorhynchus; species Oncorhynchus gorbuscha. The sequence goes on from NW_025746738.1 coordinate 37,137, forward strand.
GGCGGCGTTCGGCTTTGTTGCTCATCTTTATAAAAGGCGACAGTAATTCAGGATGTGACTGTATGTACAGCCTTTGTATAGAAAATGTATGTAGAAATGTGAAATTGATGGTCCCTGTGTGTTTTATGTGTTTGTGTGGTCACTTGTAGTGGCCATTTTGTGTGTGTTTTTGTAGTGGCCATTTCCTGTGTGTTTTTGTAGTGGCCATTTCCTGTGTGTTTTAGTGTGTGTGTGTGTGTGTGTGTGTGTTTTAGTGTGTGTGTGTGTGTTTTAGTGTGTGTGTGTGTGTCTATGAGATAATCTCATGTTGCAGTGTACAGGGCCAAAGTTACAGCAGCTCCTTCCTGGTCAAGGAGAGACTGAG
>NW_025746738.1:42500-52500 GCF_021184085.1 Oncorhynchus gorbuscha
TATCTGATTGGTCTGTGAATGGTAAAGGAGGAGCATATCTGATTGGTCTGTGAATGGTAAAGGAGGAGCATATCTGATTGGTCTGTGTGTCATAGTGAATGGTAAAGGAGGAGCATATCTGATTGGTCTGTTAATGGTAAAGGAGGAGCATATCTGATTGGTCTGTGTGTCATAGTGAATGGTAAAGGAGGAGCATATCTGATTGGTCTGTGTGTAATAGTGAATGGTAAAGGAGGAGCATATCTGATTGGTCTGTGTGTGATAGTGAATGGTAAAGGAGGAGCATATCTGATTGGTCTGTGAATGGTAAAGGAGGAGCATATCTGATTGGTCTGTGTGTCATAGTGAATGGTAAAGGAGGAGCATATCTGATTGGTCTGTGTGTGATAGTGAATGGTAAAGGAGGAGCATATCTGATTGGTCTGTGTGTGATAGTGAATAGTAAAGGAGGAGCATATCTGATTGGTCTGTGTGTGATAGTGAATGGTAAAGGAGGAGCATATCTGATTGGTCTGTGTGTGATAGTGAATGGTAAAGGAGGAGCATATCTGATTGGTCTGTGTGTGATAGTGAATGGTAAAGGAGGAGCATATCTGATTGGTCTGTGTGTGATAGTGAATGGTAAAGGAGGAGCATATCTGATTGGTCTGTGTGTGATAGTGAATGGTAAAGGAGGAGCATATCTGATTGGTCTGTGAATGGTAAAGGATGAGCATATCTGATTGGTCTGTGTGTGATAGTGAATGGTAAAGGAGGAGCATATCTGATTGGTCTGTGAATGGTAAAGGAGGAGCATATCTGATTGGTCTGTGTGTGATAGTGAATAGTAAAGGAGGAGCATATCTGATTGGTCTGTGTGTGATAGTGAATGATAAAGGAGGAGCATATCTGATTGGTCTGTGAATAGTAAAGGAGGAGCATATCTGATTGGTCTGTGTGTGATAGTGTATGGTAAAGGAGAAGCATATCTGATTGGTCTGTGTGTGATAGTGAATGGTAAAGGAGGAGCATATCTGATTGGTCTGTGTGTGATAGTGTATGGTAAAGGAGAAGCATATCTGATTGGTCTGTGTGTGATAGTGAATGGTAAAGGAGGAGCATATCTGATTGGTCTGTGAATGGTAAAGGAGGAGCATATCTGATTGGTCTGTGAATGGTAAAGGAGGAGCATATCTGATTGGTCTGTGAATGGTAAAGGAGGAGCATATCTGATTGGTCTGTGAATGGTAAAGGAGGAGCATATCTGATTGGTCTGTGAATGGTAAAGGAGGAGCATATCTGATTGGTCTGTGAATGGTAAAGGAGGAGCATATCTGATTGGTCTGTGAATGGTAAAGGAGGAGCATATCTGATTGGTCTGTGAATGGTAAAGGAGGAGCATATCTGATTGGTCTGTGTGTCATAGTGAATGGTAAAGGAGGAGCATATCTGATTGGTCTGTTAATGGTAAAGGAGGAGCATATCTGATTGGTCTGTGTGTCATAGTGAATGGTAAAGGAGGAGCATATCTGATTGGTCTGTGTGTGATAGTGAATAGTAAAGGAGGAGCATATCTGATTGGTCTGTGTGTGATAGTGAATGGTAAAGGAGGAGCATATCTGATTGGTCTGTGTGTGATAGTGAATGGTAAAGGAGGAGCATATCTGATTGGTCTGTTAATGGTAAAGGAGGAGCATATCTGATTGGTCTGTGTGTCATAGTGAATGGTAAAGGAGGAGCATATCTGATTGGTCTGTGTGTGATAGTGAATGGTAAAGGAGGAGCATATCTGATTGGTCTGTGTGTGATAGTGAATAGTAAAGGAGGAGCATATCTGATTGGTCTGTGTGTGATAGTGAATGGTAAAGGAGGAGCATATCTGATTGGTCTGTGTGTGATAGTGAATGGTAAAGGAGGAGCATATCTGATTGGTCTGTGTGTGATAGTGAATGGTAAAGGAGGAGCATATCTGATTGGTCTGTGTGTGATAGTGAATGGTAAAGGAGGAGCATATCTGATTGGTCTGTGAATGGTAAAGGAGGAGCATATCTGATTGGTCTGTGAATGGTAAAGGAGGAGCATATCTGATTGGTCTGTGTGTGATAGTGAATAGTAAAGGAGGAGCATATCTGATTGGTCTGTGTGTGATAGTGAATGATAAAGGAGGAGCATATCTGATTGGTCTGTGAATAGTAAAGGAGGAGCATATCTGATTGGTCTGTGTGTGATAGTGTATGGTAAAGGAGAAGCATATCTGATTGGTCTGTGTGTGATAGTGAATGGTAAAGGAGGAGCATATCTGATTGGTCTGTGTGTGATAGTGTATGAAAGGAGAAGCATATCTGATTGGTCTGTGTGTGATAGTGAATGGTAAAGGAGGAGCATATCTGATTGGTCTGTGTGTCATAGTGAATGGTAAAGGAGGAGCATATCTGATTGGTCTGTGAATGGTAAAGGAGGAGCATATCTGATTGGTCTGTGAATGGTAAAGGAGGAGCATATCTGATTGGTCTGTGAATGGTAAAGGAGGAGCATATCTGATTGGTCTGTGTGTCATAGTGAATGGTAAAGGAGGAGCATATCTGATTGGTCTGTGTGTCATAGTGAATGGTAAAGGAGGAGCATATCTGATTGGTCTGTGAATGGTAAAGGAGGAGCATATCTGATTGGTCTGTGAATGGTAAAGGAGGAGCATATCTGATTGGTCTGTGAATGGTAAAGGAGGAGCATATCTGATTGGTCTGTGTGTCATAGTGAATGGTAAAGGAGGAGCATATCTGATTGGTCTGTTAATGGTAAAGGAGGAGCATATCTGATTGGTCTGTGTGTCATAGTGAATGGTAAAGGAGGAGCATATCTGATTGGTCTGTGTGTGATAGTGAATGGTAAAGGAGGAGCATATCTGATTTGTCATGCTGGTGAAAGAGGACCCAAAAGCGACTTAACAGAAACAGAGTTTATTTAAGTCCAAACAGGGAATAACAGAAATCCTCTAGTCTGTAGAGGGGAATAACAGGGGAAGCGGCCACAGACTGCAGGTCGCTTCGGGTAGGCGCAGGCCGTAGTTGACAGAGACACCTGCTCACACGCAGCATCTGATGAAGGCAAAAAACACGACAGGACAGGGCGATACACAATCACAGCACGGTGAATTTCAAACAAGGAACCGACAGGACAGGAACGGAACACAAAGGAATAAATAGGGACTCTAATCAGGGGAAAGGATCGGGAACAGGTGTGGGAAGACTAAATGATGATTAGGGGAATAGGAACAGCTGGGAGCAGGAACGGAACGATAGAGAGAAGAGAGAGCGAGAGAGTGAGAGAGGGAGGGGGAGAGAGAGGGATAGAAAGAGGGAAAGAACCAAATAAGACCAGCAGAGGGAAACGAATAGAATGGGGAGCACAGGGACAAGACATGATAATAAATGACAAACATGACAGTACCCCCCACCACCGAGCGCCTCCTGGCGCACTCGAGGAGGAATCCTGGCGGCAACGGAGGAAATCATCGATGAGTGAACGGTCCAGCACGTCCCGAGACGGAACCCAACTCCTCTCCTCAGGACCGTAACCCTCCCAATCCACTAAGTATTGGTGACCCCGTCCCCGAGAACGCATGTCCATGATCTTATGTACCTTGTAAATAGGTGCGCTCGACAAGGACGGGAGGGGGAGGGAAGACGAACGGGGGTGCGAAGAAAGGGCTTAACACAGGAGACATGGAAGACAGGATGGACGCGACGAAGATGTCGCGGAAGAAGCAGTCGCACAGCGACAGGATTGACGACCTGGGAGACACGGAACGGACCAATGAACCGCGGAGTCAACTTACGAGAAGCTGTCGTAAGAGGAAGGTTGCGAGTGGAAAGCCACACTCTCTGGCCGCAACAATACCTTGGACTCTTAATCCTGCGTTTATTGGCGGCTCTCACAGTCTTCCCCGCAGACAAAGGCAGACCGGTAATGAAGTCTAAGGCGATGTGAGACCATGGTCGAGAAGGAATGGGGAGCGGTCTGAGACGACCGGCAGGAGGAGAGTTACCCGACTTAGTCTGCGCGCAGTCCGAACAAGCAGCCACGAAACGGCGCGTGTCACGCTCCTGAGTCGGCCACCAAAAGCGCTGGCGAATAGACGCAAGAGTGCCTCGAACACCGGGATGACCAGCTAACTTGGCAGAGTGAGCCCACTGAAGAACAGCCAGACGAGTGGAAACAGGAACGAAAAGGAGGTTACTAGGACAAGCGCGCGGCGACGCAGTGTGCGTGAGTGCTTGCTTAACCTGTCTTTCAATTCCCCAGACTGTTAACCCGACAACACGCCCATAAGGAAGAATCCCCTCGGGATCAGTAGAAGCCACAGAAGAACTAAACAGACGGGATAAGGCATCAGGCTTGGTGTTCTTGCTACCCGGACGGTAAGAAATCACAAACTCGAAACGAGCGAAAAACAACGCCCAACGAGCTTGACGGGCATTAAGTCGTTTGGCAGAACGGATGTACTCAAGGTTCTTATGGTCTGTCCAAACGACAAAAGGAACGGTCGCCCCTCCAACCACTGTCGCCATTCGCCTAGGGCTAAGCGGATGGCGAGCAGTTCACGGTTACCCACATCATAGTTGCGCTCAGATGGCGACAGGCGATGAGAAAATAAGCGCAAGGATGAACCTTATCGTCAGACTGGAAGCGCTGGGATAGAATGGCTCCCACGCCTACCTCTGAAGCGCCAACCTCGACAATGAATTGTCTAGTGACGTCAGGAGTAACGAGGATAGGAGCGGACGTAAAACGTTCTTTTAGAAGATCAAAAGCTCCCTGGGCGGAACCGGACCACTTAAAACACGTCTTGACAGAAGTAAGAGCTGTGAGAGGGGCAGCAACTTGACCGAAATTACGAATGAAACGCCGATAGAAATTAGCGAAACCTAAAAGCGCTGCAACTCGACACGTGACCTTCGGAACGGGCCAATCACTGACAGCTTGGACCTTAGCGGAATCCATCTGAATGCCTTCAGCGGAAATAACGGAACCGAGAAAAGTAACGGAGGAGACATGAAAAGAGCACTTCTCAGCCTTTACGTAGAGACAATTCTCTAAAAGGCGCTGTAGAACACGTCGAACGTGCTGAACATGAATCTCGAGTGACGGAGAAAAAATCAGGATATCGTCAAGATAGACAAAAACAAAGATGTTCAGCATGTCTCTCAGAACATCATTAACTAATGCCTGAAAAACAGCTGGCGCATTGGCGAGACCGAACGGCAGAACCCGGTACTCAAAATGCCCTAACGGAGTGTTAAACGCCGTTTTCCACTCGTCCCCCTCTCTGATGCGCACGAGATGGTAAGCGTTACGAAGGTCCAACTTAGTAAAGCACCTGGCTCCCTGCAGAATCTCGAAGGCTGATGACATAAGGGGAAGCGGATAACGATTCTTAACCGTTATGTCATTCAGCCCTCGATAATCCACGCAGGGGCGCAGAGTACCGTCCTTCTTCTTAACAAAAAAGAACCCCGCCCCGGCCGGAGAGGAAGAAGGCACTATGGTACCGGCGTCAAGAGACACAGACAAATAATCCTCGAGAGCCTTACGTTCGGGAGCCGACAGAGAGTATAGTCTACCTCGAGGAGGAGTGGTCCCCGGAAGGAGATCAATACTACAATCATACGACCGGTGAGGAGGAAGGGAGTTGGCTCGGGACCGACTGAAGACCGTGCGCAGATCATGATATTCCTCCGGTACTCCTGTCAAATCGCCAGGTTCCTCCTGAGAAGTAGGGACAGAAGAAACGGGAGGAATGGCAGACATTAAACACTTCACATGACAAGAAACGTTCCAGGATAGGATAGAATTACTAGACCAATTAATAGAAGGATTATGACATACTAGCCAGGGATGACCCAAAACAACAGGTGTAAACGGTGAACGGAAAATCAAAAAAGAAATAGTCTCACTGTGGTTACCAGATACTGTGAGAGTTAAAGGTAGTGTCTCAAATTTGATACTGGGAAGATGACTACCATCTAAGGCAAACATGGGCGTAGGCTTGTCTAACGGTCTGAAAGGAATGTTATGTTTCCGAACCCATGCTTCGTCCATGAAACAACCCTCAGCCCCAGAGTCAATCAAGGCACTGCATGTAGCACCCGAACCGGTCCAGCGTAGATGGACCGACATAGTAGTACAAGATCTAGATGAAGAGACCTGAGTAGTAGCGCTCACCAGTAGCCCTCCGCTACTGATGGGCTCTGGCCTCTTACTGGACATGAATTAACAAAATGTCCAGCAACTCCGCAATAGAGGCACAGGCGGTTGGTGATCCTCCGTTCCCTCCCTTAGTCGAGATGCGAATCCCTCCCAGCTGCATGGGCTCAGTCTCAAAGCCAGAGGAGGGAGATGGTTGCGATGCGGAGCAGGGAAACACCGTTGATGCGAGCTCTCTTCCACGAGCCCGGTGACGAAGATCTACCCGTCGTTCTATGCGGATGGCGAGAGCAATCAAAGAGTCCACATCTGAAGGAACCTCCCGGGAGAGAATCTCATCCTTAACCACTGCGTGAGTCCCTCCAGAAAACGAGCGAGCAGCGCCGGCTCGTTCCACTCACTAGAGGCAGCAAGAGTGCGAAACTCAATAGAATAATCCGTTATGGACCGTTCACCTTGGCATAAGGAAGCCAGGGCCCTAGAAGCCTCCCTACCAAAAACTGAACGGTCAAAAACCCGAATCATCTCCTCTTTAAAGTTCTGGAACTTGTTAGAGCAATCAGCCCTTGCCTCCCAGATAGCTGTGCCCCATTCTCGAGCCCGGCCAGTAAGGAGTGAAATGACGTAAGCAACCCGAGCTCTCTCTAGAGTATGTGTTGGGTTGGAGAGAGAACACAATCTCACACTGCGTGAGAAAGGAGCGGCACTCAGTGGGCTGCCCGGAGTAGCAAGGTGGGTTATTAACCCTAGGTTCTGGAGGCTCGGCAGGCCAGGAAGTAACAGGTGGCACGAGACGTAGACTCTGGAACTGTCCAGAGAGGTCAGAAACCTGAGCGGCCAGGTTCTCCACGGCATGGCGAGCAGCAGACAATTCCTGCTCGTGTCTGCCGAGCATGGCTCCTTGGATCTTGACGGCAGTGTAACGAGCGTCTGAAGTCGCTGGGTCCATTCCTTGGTCGGTTCCTTCTGTCATGCTGGTGAAAGAGGACCCAAAAGCGACTTAACAGAAACAGAGTTTATTCAAGTCCAAACAGGGAATAACAGAAATCCTCTAGTCTGTAGAGGGGAATAACAGGGGAAGCGGCCACAGACTGCAGGTCGCTTCGGGTAGGCGCAGGCCGTAGTTGACAGAGACACCTGCTCACACGCAGCATCTGATGAAGGCAAAAAACACGACAGGACAGGGCGATACACAATCACAGCACGGTGAATTTCAAACAAGGAACCGACAGGACAGGAACGGAACACAAAGGAATAAATAGGGACTCTAATCAGGGGAAAGGATCGGGAACAGGTGTGGGAAGACTAAATGATGATTAGGGGAATAGGAACAGCTGGGAGCAGGAACGGAACGATAGAGAGAAGAGAGAGCGAGAGAGTGAGAGAGGGAGGGGGAGAGAGAGGGATAGAAAGAGGGAAAGAACCAAATAAGACCAGCAGAGGGAAACGAATAGAATGGGGAGCACAGGGACAAGACATGATAATAAATGACAAACATGACATGATTGGTCTGTGAATGGTAAAGGAGGAGCATATCTGATTGGTCTGTGTGTCATAGTGAATGGTAAAGGAGGAGCATATCTGATTGGTCTGTGTGTGATAGTGAATGGTAAAGGAGGAGCATATCTGATTGGTCTGTGTGTGATAGTGAATAGTAAAGGAGGAGCATATCTGATTGGTCTGTGTGTGATAGTGAATGGTAAAGGAGGAGCATATCTGATTGGTCTGTGTGTGATAGTGAATGGTAAAGGAGGAGCATATCTGATTGGTCTGTGTGTGATAGTGAATGGTAAAGGAGGAGCATATCTGATTGGTCTGTGTGTGATAGTGAATGGTAAAGGAGGAGCATATCTGATTGGTCTGTGTGTGATAGTGAATGGTAAAGGAGGAGCATATCTGATTGGTCTGTGAATGGTAAAGGAGGAGCATATCTGATTGGTCTGTGTGTGATAGTGAATGGTAAAGGAGGAGCATATCTGATTGGTCTGTGAATGGTAAAGGAGGAGCATATCTGATTGGTCTGTGTGTGATAGTGAATAGTAAAGGAGGAGCATATCTGATTGGTCTGTGTGTGATAGTGAATGATAAAGGAGGAGCATATCTGATTGGTCTGTGAATAGTAAAGGAGGAGCATATCTGATTGGTCTGTGTGTGATAGTGTATGGTAAAGGAGAAGCATATCTGATTGGTCTGTGTGTGATAGTGAATGGTAAAGGAGGAGCATATCTGATTGGTCTGTGTGTGATAGTGTATGGTAAAGGAGAAGCATATCTGATTGGTCTGTGTGTGATAGTGAATGGTAAAGGAGGAGCATATCTGATTGGTCTGTGTGTGATAGTGTATGGTAAAGGAGGAGCATATCTGATTGGTCTGTGTGTGATAGTGAATGGTAAAGGAGGAGCATATCTGATTGGTCTGTGTGTCATAGTGAATGGTAAAGGAGGAGCATATCTGATTGGTCTGTGAATGGTAAAGGAGGAGCATATCTGATTGGTCTGTGAATGGTAAAGGAGGAGCATATCTGATTGGTCTGTGAATGGTAAAGGAGGAGCATATCTGATTGGTCTGTGAATGGTAAAGGAGGAGCATATCTGATTGGTCTGTGAATGGTAAAGGAGGAGCATATCTGATTGGTCTGTGAATGGTAAAGGAGGAGCATATCTGATTGGTCTGTGAATGGTAAAGGAGGAGCATATCTGATTGGTCTGTGAATGGTAAAGGAGGAGCATATCTGATTGGTCTGTGAATGGTAAAGGAGGAGCATATCTGATTGGTCTGTGAATGGTAAAGGAGGAGCATATCTGATTGGTCTGTGAATGGTAAAGGAGGAGCATATCTGATTGGTCTGTGTGTGATAGTGTATGGTAACGGAGGAGCATATCTGATTGGTCTGTTGTTTTATGACCCACTTCACTCTCTGTGGTTCATTGTTGGCGCATGTTTATGATGCGTACATCTCCGATGACCTGGCTGGGCCAATCAGGGGTCAGGGGTTAGTTAAAGACAGGCGAAGTCAACTCCAGAGACTGATCTATGGTCGGTTTGGCTGTTTTATTACCTAGAAGTTGTGGTTAGCATTGGAGTTAGTTAAGCTGATCTTAGATATGTGGTTAGGAGTGACTCCTACCTTGAGTTGCAGGGATGTGGCAATTAGACATTGGATGTAAGCAGAGGTGAGGGACTGGACTCCAGGATATTATTTATGATGTGAGGGACTCCAGGATATTATTGATGATGTGAGGGACTCCAGGATATTATTTATGATGTGAGGGACTCCAGGATATTATTTATGATGTGAGGGACTCCAGGATATTATTTATGATGTGAGGGACTCCAGGATATTATTTATGATGTGAGGGACTCCAGGATATTATTTATGATGTGAGGGACTCCAGGATATTATTGATGATGTGAGGGACTGGACTCCAGGATATTATTTATGATGTGAGGGACTCCAGGATATTATTGATGATGTGAGGGACTGGACTCCAGGATATTATTTATGATGTGAGGGACTCCAGGATATTATTTATGATGTGAGGGACTCCAGGATATTATTTATGATGTGAGGGACTCCAGGATATTATTGATGATGTGAGGGACTCCAGGATATTATTGATGATGTGAGGGACTCCAGGATATTATTGATGATGTGAGGGACTGGACTCCAGGATATTATTTATGATGTGAGGGACTCCAGGATATTATTGATGATGTGAGGGACTGGACTCCAGGATATTATTGATGATGTGAGGGACTCCAGGATATTATTGATGATGTGAGGGACTGGACTCCAGGATATTATTGATGATGTGAG
>NW_025746738.1:57500-90437 GCF_021184085.1 Oncorhynchus gorbuscha
GTCCTGGGGATCTGTAGGACAAGCTTGCTTAGGGGACTCTTCTCCAGGTTCATCTCTCTGTAGGTGATGGCTTTGTTATGGAAGGTTTGGGAATCGCTTCCTTTTAGGTGGTTGTAGAATTTAACGTCTCTTTTCTGGATTTTGATAATTAGTTGTACACAGAGGATATTTTTGCAGAATTCTGCGTGCAGAGTCTCAATTTGGTGTTTGTCCCATTTTGTGAAGTTTTGGTTGGTGAGCGGACCCCAGACCTCACATCCATAAAGGGCAATGGGCTCTATGACTGATTCAAGTATTTTTTGCCAAATCCTAATTGGTATGTTGAAATTTATGTTCCTTTTGATGGCATAGAATGCCCCTTCTTGCCTTGTCTCTCAGATCGTTCACAGCTTTGTGGAAGTTACCTGTGGCGCTGATGTTTAGGCCAAGGTATGTATAGTTTTTTGTGTGCTCTTGGGCAACAGTGTCTAGATGGAATTTGTATTTGTGGTCCTGGTGACTGGACCTTTTTTGGAACACCATTATTTTGGTGAATACGTGGTCTGTTGTATGGTAATTTGGTAAAAAGCCAATTTGACATTTGCTCAGTACATTGTTTTCATTGAGGAAATGTGCGAGTCTGCTGTTAGTGATAATGCAGAATATTTTCCCAAGGTTACTGTTGACGCATATTCCACGGTAGTTATTGGGGTCAAATTTGTCTCCACTTTTGTGTATTGGGGTGATCAGTCCTTGGTTCCAAATATTGGGGAAGATGCCAGAGCTAAGGATGATGTTAAAGAGTTTTAGTATAGCCAATTGGAAATTGTTGTCTGTATATTTGATCATTTCATTGAGGATACCATCAACACCACAGGCCTTTTTGGGTTGGAGGGTTTTTATTTTGTCCTGTAACTCATTCAATGTAATTGTAGAATCCAGTGGGTTCTGGTAGTCTTTAATAGTTGATTCTAAGATCTGTATTTGATCATGTATATGTTTTTGCTCTTTATTCTTTGTTATAGAGCCAAAAAGATTGGAGAAGTGGTTTACCCAGACATCTCCATTTTGGATAGATAATTCTGTGTGTTGTTGTTTGTTTAGTGTTTTCCAATTTTCCCAATAGTGGTTAGAGTCTATGGATTCTTCAATTACATTGAGCTGATTTCTGACATGCTGTTCCTTTTTTTCCGTAGTGTATTTCCTCTCTCTCTCTCTCTCTCTCTCTCTCTCTCTCTCTCTCTCTCTCTCTCTCTCTCTCTCTCTCTCTCTCTCTCTCTCTCTCTCTCTCTCTCTCTCTCTCTCTCTCTCTCTCTCTGTGTCTCTTTCTGTGTCTCTCTCTGTGCTTCTCTCTCTGTGTCTCTCTCTGTGTTTCTCTCTCTCTCTCTCTCTCTCTCTCTCTCTCTCTCTCTCTCTCTCTCTCTCTCTCTCTCTCTCTCTCTCTCTCTCTCTCTCTCTCTCTCTCTCTCTCTCTCTCTCTCTCTGTGTGTGTGTGTGCGTCTCTGTCTCTCTCTCTCTCTGTGTGTGTGTGCGTCTCCCTCTCTCTCTCTCTCTCTCTCTCTCTCTCTCTCTCTCTCTCTCTGTGTGTCTCTCTCTCTCGTCCTCTCTTTGGTAAATGTAAGATGTTGGATGATAAGTGCTACTCTGCCTGTCTTCCTTCCCATCTGGTAACTGGGCCAGATGATATCCGTGGTGATGATGGAAGTGAAACTGAAGCTGATTTCACACCCACAGAACTACACTTCCTGCCTGCCTGGCCCTCTCCTCTCCATACAGGCCTGGCTGATCAGTGGTGGGAGAGAGAGATGGAGGAGGGAGACAGATTTGGAGGATAGGAGGAGGGAGATAGAGATAGAGTTGGAGTGGGGAGATATGGTGGAAAAGGAGAGAGTAAGGTGGATGGATAGTGATGGAGTGAGAGGTGAGTGTAGGGAGGAATGGAGGGATGGAGGGAGAGGTGAGTGTAGGGAGGGATTGAGGGAGAGGTGAGTGCAGGGAGGGGTGGAGGGAGAGGTGAGTGTAGGGAGGGATGGAGGGAGAGGTGAGTGTAGGGAGGGATGGAGGGATGGAGGGATGGAGGGAGAGGTGAGTGTAGGGAGGGATGGAGGGAGAGGTGAGTGTAGGGTGGGATGGAGGGAGAGGTGAGTGTAGGGAGGGATGGAGGGAGAGGTGAGTGTAGGGAGGGATGGAGGGAGAGGTGAGTGTAGGGAGGGATGGAGGGATGGAGGGAGAGGTGGAGGGATGGAGGGAGAGGTGAGTGTAGGGAGGGATGTTTGGAGAGGTGAGTGTAGGGAGGGATGGAGGGAGAGGTGAGTGTAGGGAGTGATGGAGGGAGAGGTGAGTGTAGGGAGGGATGGAGGGATGGAGGGAGAGGTGAGTGTAGGAGGGATGGAGGGAGAGGTGAGTGTAGGGAGGGATGGAGGGATGGAGGGAGAGGTGAGTGTAGGGAGGGATGGAGGGAGAGGTGAGTGTAGGGAGGGGATGGAGGAGGGAGAGGTGAGTGTGGAGGGATGGAGGGAGAGGTGAGTGAGTGTAGGGAGGGATGGAGGGAGAGGTGAGTGTAGGGAGGGATGGAGGGAGGGAGAGGTAGTGAGTGTAGGGAGGGATGGAGGGAGAGGTGAGTGTAGGGAGGGATGAGATGGAGGGAGAGGGGATGAGTGTAGGGAGGGATGGAGGGAGAGGTGAGTGTAGGGTGAGATGGAGGGAGAGGTGAGTGTAGGGAGGGATGGAGGGAGAGGTGAGTGTAGGGAGGGATGGAGGGAGAGATGAGCGTAGGGAGGGGGAGGGATGGAGGGAGAGGTGAGTGAGTTGCCTTCTTTCATCCGCCTCCAGGTGGAATCTGGGTTACTCTGTTACTCTCTGGTCCCATATTTCTCTCTCTCTCTCTCTCTTCTCTCTCTCTCTCTCTCTCTCTCTCTCTCTCTCTCTCTCTCTCTCTCTCTCTCTCTCTCTCTCTCTCTCTCTCTCTCTCTCTCTCTCTCTCTCTCGCTCTCTCTCTCTCTCCAGATAAATATTAATGAGCAGGTTATTAATATCTTCCAGCCTGCGTGTATGTGTTTGTGTGTGAGCGAGTGTGTGGGGTCGGCACAGAAGCACAGTGTATCAGAGAGGAAGAGGCGAAGCGAGAGGGTTTACGCGCCCCAAAATCCGTCCACGTTAAGCAGATCATTATTTATGAAACGCCCACACCAGTAGAAATACACTTTCTTCAGCTGAAACATGATGGCCAGAGTTTACCCAGGATGTTGCACAACGATAAGTCACTAAGTTATCCTTTTAGTTAAAGCATTATATATTTGGGCTTGAAGTTAGAAATCTGAACTCCCCACTTTGTGTAAATCCGTGTAAATATCTTTTCCTTTGATATTTCTACATTGAGGTTTTTTTATACCCACCAGCATGTCGTTGTTTATGAATCAGAAACAGTTGTAAAGTTAGTCTTCTTCCTGACTGAGATGAGCCGAATAGCCTGGTGTCCACTTGGTCTCCTGAGCCGAATAGCCTGGTGTCCATTTGGTCTCCCGAGCCGAATAGCCTGGTGTCCACTTGGTCTCCCGAGCCGAATAGCCTGGTGTCCACTTGGTCTCCTGAGCCGAATAGCCTGGTGTCCACTTGGTTTTCTGAGCCGAATAGCCTGGTGTCCACTTGGTTTCCTGAGCCGAATAGCCTGGTGTCCACTTGGTCTCCTGAGCCGAATAGCCTGGTGTCCACTTGGTCTCCTGAGCCGAATAGCCTGGTGTCCACTTGGTTTCCTGAGCCGAATAGCCTGGTGTCCACTTGGCCTCCTGAGCCAAATAGCCTGGTGTCCACTTGGTCTCCTGAGCCGAATAGCCTGGTGTCCACTTGGCCTCCTGAGCCGAATAGCCGAGTGTGGACCTGGTCCTAGATCAGTTCCTATACTCTGAGATGCTTTGTCCACTCTGACCCTCTCACTGTAAAGGATTCCCATCAGACCTAGTGAGTTAGGAGCCTGTTTTCATCGGGGTCTGCTGTGTGCTGTTTCCTCTACAGGCTAGACAACAGGACATATTGCTACCGCAGCACAGCACAGCATCCGCTCAGTAGCTGTTACAAACCTGCAGCTCCACGTCTCTGTTTGTGTTGGTTCCCATGCAGTGAGACATTGATTGGCCTGTCATAATAAAACCATGTGACTAATCTCTCATTTATGATGGGGATCAATGGAGAGGCTGCCCAGGGACCAGTCTCAATCCATGATACATGAGGCTGCCCAAGGACCAGTCTCAATTATCTATCCTGAACAATGGGTTAACTGATCAATGGGTTAACTGCCTTGTTAACTGAACAGTGGGTTAACTGCCTTGTTAACTGAACAGTGGGTTAACTGCCTTGTTAACTGAACAGTGGGTTAACTGCCTTGTTAACTGAACAGTGGGTTAACTGCCTTGTTAACTGAACAGTGGGTTAACTGCCTTGTTAACTGAACAGTGGGTTAAGTGCCTTGTTCAGCTGCAGACCGACAGTTTTGTACCTTGACAGCTCGGGGATCCGATCCGGCAACCTTTCGGTTACTGGCCCAACGCTCTAACCACTAGGCTACCCTGCCTCTAACCACCTTGTTAACTGAACAGTTCTGTACCTTGACAGCTCGGGGATCCGATCCGGCAACCTTTCGGTTACTAGCCCAACGCTCTAACCACTAGGCTACCCTGCCTCTAACCACCTTGTTAACTGAACAGTTCTGTACCTTGACAGCTCGGGGATCCGATCCGGCAACCTTTCGGTTACTGGCCCAACGCTCTAACCACTAGGCTACCCTGCCTCTAACCACCTTGTTAACTGAACAGTTCTGTACCTTGACAGCTCGGGGATCCTATCCGGCAACCTTTCGGTTACTAGCCCAACGCTCTAACCACTAGGCTACCCTGCCTCTAACCACCTTGTTAACTGAACAGTTCTGTACTTTGACAGCTCGGGGATCCGATCCGGCAACCTTTCGGGTTTCTGGCCCAACGCTCTAACCACTAGGCTACCCTGCCTCTAACCACCTTGTTAACTGAACAGTTCTGTACTTTGACAGCTCGGGATCCGATCCGGCAACCTTTCGGGTTTCTGGCCCAACGCTCTAACCACTAGGCTACCCTGCCTCTAACCACCTTGTTAACTGAACAGTTCTGTACTTTGACAGCTCGGGGATCCGATCCGGCAACCTTTCGGGTTTCTGGCCCAACGCTCTAACCACTAGGCTACCCTGCCTCTAACCACCTTGTTAACTGAACAGTTCTGTACTTTGACAGCTCGGGGATCCGATCCGGCAACCTTTCGGGTTTCTGGCCCAACGCTCTAACCACTAGGCTACCCTGCCTCTAACCACCTTGTTAACTGAACAGTTCTGTACTTTGACAGCTCGGGGATCCGATCCGGCAACCTTTCGGGTTTCTGGCCCAACGCTCTAACCACTAGGCTACCCTGCCTCTAACCACCTTGTTAACTGAACAGTTCTGTACTTTGACAGCTCGGGGATCCGATCCGGCAACCTTTCGGGTTTCTGGCCCAACGCTCTAACCACTAGGCTACCCTGCCTCTAACCACTAGGCTACCCTGCCTCTAACCACTAGGCTACCCTGCCTCTAACCACTAGACTACCCTGCCTCTAACCACTAGGCTACCCTGCCTCTAACCACTAGACTACCTGCCTCTAACCACTAGGCTACCCTGCCTCTAACCACTAGACTACCTGCCTCTAACCACTAGGCTACCCTGCCTCTAACCACTAGGCCTCCCTGCCTCTAACCACTTTATATTCCCAAAGCATGTTTAGGTATTTTTATTCTTCCTCATTACAAGACTAGGTCAGCCTCCCAAAGGGCTCTCTAATCCCTATATAGTGCACTATTTTGGACCAGAAGTAGTGGACTACATAGGAAATAGGGAGGCAGTTTAGGGTACTGGAGATGAGCCAGTGTGTACTGTATATTATCAAATGGATGAATCAATAGGATAAAACACATCTGCTATACAGCTGACTTCCTGTTGGGGTTTGGGGAAATCATATATACATTCTATAAATTACACATACATTATATGAAGTATACATACATTATATATAAATTATATATCAATTATATGAATTACACATCAATTATATGAATTAT
The DNA here is from genome assembly GCF_021184085.1 of Oncorhynchus gorbuscha. Classification (NCBI taxonomy): domain Eukaryota; kingdom Metazoa; phylum Chordata; class Actinopteri; order Salmoniformes; family Salmonidae; genus Oncorhynchus; species Oncorhynchus gorbuscha. Next base: position 63,596 of record NW_025746738.1, read on the forward strand.
ATATCAATTATATGAATTATACATCAATTATATGAATTACACATCAATTATATGAATTACACATCAATTATATGAATTATACATCAATTGTATGAATTACACATCAATTATATGAATTATACATACATTAGGGTAGAGCGATATCTGTCTAGGGGTCACAGGGTAGAGAGATATCTGTCTAGGGGTCACAGGGTAGAGAGATATCTGTCTAGGGGTCACAGGGTAGAGAGATATCTGTCTAGGGGTCACAGGGTAGAGAGATATATTTTGAGGGGTCACAGGGTAGAGAGATATCTGTCTAGGGGTTACAGGGTAGAGAGATATCTGTCTAGGGGTCACAGGGTAGAGAGATATCTCTCTAGGGGTCACAAGGTAGAGAGATATCTGTCTAGAGGTCACGGGGTAGAGAGATATCTGTCTAGGGGTCACAGGGTAGAGAGATATCTGTCTAGTGGTCACAGGGTAGAGAGATATCTGTCTAGGGGTCACAGGGTAGAGAGATATCTGTCTAGGGGTCACAGGGTAGAGAGATATCTGTCTAGGGGTCACAGGGTAGAGAGATATCTGTCTAGGGTCACAGGGTAGAGAGATATCTGTCTAGGGGTCACAGGGTAGAGAGATATCTTTCTAGGGGTCACAGGGTAGAGAGATATCTGTCTAGGGGTCACAGGGTAGAGAGATATCTGTCTAGGGGTCACAGGGTAGAGAGATATCTTTCTAGGGGTCACAGGGTAGAGAGATATCTGTCTAGGGGTCATAGGGTAGAGAGATATCTGTCTAGGGGTCACAGGGTAGAGAGATATCTTTCTAGGGGTCACAGGGTAGAGAGATATCTGTCTAGGGGTCATAGGGTAGAGAGATATCTGTCTAGGGGTCACAGAGTAGAGAGATATCTCTCTAGGGGTCACAGGGTAGAGAGATATCTTTCTAGGGGTCACAGGGTAGAGACATATCTGTCTAGGGGTCACAGGGTAGAGAGATATCTGTCTAGGGGTCACAGGGTAGAGAGAGTTATATATTTACCTGGCAGGCACACGCTAGATCCCTAAAGCAGATGTGTGTCTGAGTGTGTTAGCCCAGTTAGCATATGGATGTATGTCTGAGTGTGTTAGCCCAGTTAGCATATGGATGTGTGTCTGAGTGTGTTAGCCCAGTTAGCATATGGATGTGTGTCTGAGTGTGTTAGCCCAGTTAGCATATGGATGTGTGTCTGAGTGTGTTAGCCCAGTTAGCATATGGATGTGTGTCTGAGTGTGTTAGCCCAGTTAGCATATGGATGTGTGTGTGTGTGTTAGCCCAGTTAGCATATGGATGTGTGTGTGTGTCAGGCATGTTTCTGTGTATGGAACAGGGCTAGCAGAGGAAGAGGAGGAGAGTGAGTGTAGGGAGGGATGGAGGGAGAGGTGAGTGCATGGAGGAAGAGGAGGAGAGTGAGCGGCTGCTGCCAACATACTGACTCAACTCCAGCCACTTTAATAATGGAAAAATTGATGTAAAAAATGTATCACTAGCCACTTTAAACAATGCCACTTAATATAATGTTTACATACCCTACATTACTCATCTCATATGTAGATATTGTACTCGATACCATCTACTGCATCTTGCCTATGCCGTTCTGTACCATCACTCATTCATATATCTTTATGTACATATTCTTTATCCCTTTACACTTGTGTGTATAAGAGAGAGAGAGAGAGAGAGAGAGAGAGAGAGAGAGAGAGAGAGAGAGAGAGAGAGAGAGAGAGATGGGAGGGAGAGGGAGGGAGAGAGAGAGAGAGAGAGAGAGAGAGAGAGAGAGAGAGAGAGTCAGAGAGAGAGAGAGAGAGAGAGAGAGAGAGAGAGAGAGAGAGATTTGAGAGAGAGAGGGGTAGAGAGAGATAGACAGAGAGAGAGAGAGAGAGAGAGAATGGAATGTAGTAAGGTAATTTGGAGGTTTTGTAGACCGGAACAGACATGTTGCATAGCTAATTATCACTAGGTGTTCAGAATGGATTTTATGTCCCAAATGGCAGCCTATTTAGTATACAGTGCACTGCTTTTGACCAGGGCCCATAGAGCTGTGTAAAGGGATCTGGGTGCCATTTAGGACCAAGCCCAAGTCATGTATCACTACAAGAAACAGATTAATTTTGACTGTTTGTCTTTCGGCGCTGTAAGGAACACTTAACTGCAGTTAAATATAGAACTGCCTTTGGATGACAACTGAGCCACTCACCATCACCATCAGACTTCAAACCATCTCAATCTCATCTTCATCAATAAAGTAATGAGTTGATGAATGATTGATCCGATTCCTAGATGATTTCTGCAAGGATTCACTCACTGCTGGAATTACTGATGTCTCCTCCTCAGTCCTTCATCCCTTTATCCTCAGTCCTCCATCCCTCTATCCTCAGTCCTCCATCCCTCTATCCTCATCCCTCTATCCTCTTCTCCTGCTCAGCCCTTCCTCCCTTTATCCTCATCCCTCTATCCTCTCCTCCTCATCCCTCCATCCCTCTATCCTCTCCTCCTCATCCCTCCATCCCTCTATTCTCTCCTCCTCGTCACTCCATCCTCTCCTCCTCATCCATCCATCCTCTCCTCCTCATCCCTCTATCCTCTCCTCCTCATCCCTCCATCCCTCTATCCTCTCCTCTTCATCCCTCCATCCTCTCCTCCGTATCCCCCCATCCCTCTATCCTCTCCTCCTCCTCAGCCCTTCCTCCCTCTATCCTCATCCCTCTATCCTCTCCTCCTCCTCAGCCCTTCCTCCCTTTATCCTCATCCCTCCATCCCTTTATCCTCATCACTCTATCCTCTCCTCCTCATCCCTCCATCCCTCTATCCTCTCCTCCTCATCCCTCCATTCTCTCCTCCTCATCCCTCCATCCCTCTATCCTCTCCTCCTCATCCCTCCATCCTCTCCTCCTTATCCCCATCCCTCTATCTTCTCCTCCTCCTCAGCCCTTCCTCCCTTTATCCTCATCCCTCTATCCTCTCCTCCTCATCCCTCCATCCCTCTATTCTCTCCTCCTCGTCACTCCATCCTCTCCTCCTCATCCCTCCATCCTCTCCTCCTCATCCCTCTATCCTCTCCTCCTCATCCCTCCATCCCTCTATCCTCTCCTCCTCATCCCTCTATCCTCTCCTCCTCATCCCTCTATCCTATCCTCCTCATCCCTCCATCCCTCTATCCTCTCCTCCTCATCCCTCTATCCTCTCCTCCTCATCCCTCTATCCTCTCCTCCTCATCCCTCCATCCTCTCCTCCGTATCCCCCATCCCTCTATCCTCTCCTCCTCCTCAGCCCTTCCTCCCTCTATCCTCATCCCTCTATCCTCTCCTCCTCCTCAGCCCTTCCTCCCTTTATCCTCATCCCTCTATCCTCTCCTCCTCTTCCCTCCATCCCTCTATCCTCTCCTCCTCCTCAGCCTTTCTTTCCTTTATCCTCATCCCTCTATCCTCTCCTCCTCATCCCTCTATCCTCTCCTCCTCATCCCTCTATCCACTCATCCTCATCCCTCTATACTTTCCTCCTCATCCCTTTATCCTCCCTTCCTCGTCCCTCCGTCCCCCTATCCTCTCCTCCTCGTCAGACTAGTCAGGATCGAGGGAAAGATGAATGAACTCAGATTAAATAAGTGATGACATGGTGTTTGGTCGTCCCACTACGACTCAGATTAAATAAGTGATGACATGGTGTTTGGTCGTCCCACTACGACTCAGATTAAATAAGTGATGACATGGTGTTTGGTCGTCCCACTACGACTCAGATTAAATAAGTGATGACATGGTGTTTGGTCGTCCCACTACGACTCAGATTAAATAAGTGATGACATGGTGTTTGGTCGTCCCACTACGACTCAGATTAAATAAGTGATGACATGGTGTTTGGTCGTCTCACTACGACTCAGATTAAATAAGTGATGACATGGTGTTTGGTCGTCCCACTACGACTCAGGAAACCATGCAGTTTATTAGGCTACAGATGAAATAAGTGATGATGAACTTCACAGGGAGGTCAAAGTGCAGTGATGAACTTGATGCTCATTTCCAATAAACATTGAGGCTCAATCTGGGGACATGATGATCGATACTTGACTGCAGTTTGACAAATACAAATAATCTATCTCTTTTGTCCATAATAATCTCATCATGTAGGATATACCCTGGTCTCCCTATAATCTCATCATGTAGGATATACCCTGGTCTCCCTATAATCTCATCATGTAGGATATACCCTGGACTCCCTATAATCTCATCATGTAGGATATACCCTGGTCTCCCTATAATCTCATCATGTAGGATATACCCTGGTCTCCCTATAATCTCATCATGTAGGATATACCCTGGTCTCCCTATAATCTCATCATGTAGGATATACCCTGGACTCCCTATAATCTCATCATGTAGGATATACCCTGGACTCCCTATAATCTCATCATGTAGGATATACCCTGGATATACTCCTATAATCTATATACCCTGGTCTCCCTATAATCTCATCATGTAGGATATACCCTGGTCTCCCTATAATCTCATCATGTAGGATATACCCTGGACTCCCTATAATCTCATGATGTAGGATATACCCTGGTCTCCCTATAATCTATATACCCTGGACTCCCTATAATCTCATCATGTAGGATATACCCTGGACTCCCTATAATCTCATCATGTAGGATATACCCTGGTCTCCCTATAATCTCATCACGTAGGATATACCCTGGTCTCCCTATAATCTCATCATGTAGGATATACCCTGGTCTCCCTATAATCTCATCATGTAGGATATACCCTGGACTCCCTATAATCTCATCATGTAGGATATACCCTGGACTCCCTATAATCTCATGATGTATCCCATAATCTCATCATGTAGGATATACCCTGGACTCCCTATAATCTCATGATGTAGGATATACCCTGGTCTCCCTATAATCTCATCATGTAGGATATACCCTGGTCTCCCTATAATCTCATCATGTAGGATATACCCTGGTCTCCCTATAATCTCATCATGTAGGATATACCCTGGACTCCCTATAATCTCATGATGTAGGATATACCCTGGTCTCCCTATAATCTCATCATGTAGGATATACCCTGGTCTCCCTATAATATCATGATGTAGGATATACCCTGGTCTCCCTATAATCTCATGATGTAGGATATACCCTGGTCTCCCTATAATCTCATCATGTAGGATATACCCTGGTCTCCCTATAATCTCATCATGTAGGATATACCCTGGACTCCCTATAATCTATAATGGACTCATCTCATGATGTAGGATATACCCTGGACTCCCTATAATCTCATGATGTAGGATATACCCTGGACTCTCTATAATCTCATCATGTAGGATATACCCTGGACTCCCTATAATCTCATCATGTAGGATATACCCTGGACTCTCTATAATCTCATCATGTAGGATATACCCTGGACTCCCTATAATCTCATCACGTAGGATATACCCTGGACTCTCTATAATCTCATCATGTAGGATATACCCTGGACTCCCTATAATCTCATCATGTAGGATATACCCTGGACTCCCTATAATCTCATGATGTAGGAATCTATATACCCTGGACTCCCTATAATCTCATCACGTAGGATATACCCTGGTCTCCCTATAATCTCATCATGTAGGATATACCCTGGACTCCCTATAATCTCATCATGTAGGATATACCCTGGTCTCCCTATAATCTCATCATGTAGGATATACCCTGGACTCCCTATAATCTCATCATGTAGGATATACCCTGGACTCCCTATAATCTCATCATGTAGGATATACCCTGGACTCCCTAATGGCGCGGCAGGCTAAGGCACTGCATCTCAGTTCAAGAGGCGTCACTACAGTCCCTGGTTTGAATCCAGGCCAGAATCACATCCGGCCCTGCCTAGTTAAATAAAGGTTAAATGTAATAAACCCACACTAAATGTTAGTGACAAAAGGTGAAAATCCGATGGAAACCCATTTAATCGAACCACTACGTCATCACACACAGACTGTTATCACAACGACTCAATTGGATGGAAAATGTGAGGATTCTATTTATGAGGATTCTATTTATGAGGATTCTAGAATATTGACGTGAACGTTCTGTCGAAAACTGGATGGTAAATCTTGCTATTGTTTTTCAGTTACCTCCACCACTACGGCTCTGCTTTATCCTTCTTTTAACTCTGTCCCCAGATCAGCGTTAGGCTGGGTTTAGACATGGAGTACTGAGCAGAGAGATTAGGCATGGATGGTCTTAGAACAGTGTCAATACATGATGAGTAGAGATGTTTTACACTATTATTGGAGTATGACATGTACAGTACTTTGTTTCTGGTAGTAATCTAGCTGACACATGGAGAACATGGGGTAAATCTCTCTGTATCTCTGTCACACACACACTCTCTCTCTCTCTCTCTCTCTCTCTCTCTCTCTCTCTCTCTCTCTCTCTCTCTCTCTCTCTCTCTCTCTCTCTCTCTCTCTCTCTCTCTCTCTCTCTCTCTCTCTCTCTCTCTCACTCTCTCTCTCTCACCCTCTCTCTCTCAGTCCAACCCATTTCTGCACTGAATGTCTCTCTGTCTGCCTGACTGTCTGTTAAAATAAAAGATATACTCTATGATAGTTGTGTTGTTACATTTAGTCAGGATTAAATTGGCAACGGAGTCGGACTGGTCTGACACCTGTTCCTAAACTAACTCCACTAAATAGATCAAGATTACGTAGATGTACCAAATGTTCCCAATGGCCCCGTTCTGCCACTGTATCCCACATCTCAAGTCCCCCTGCTCACCCCTCTCCCCCTTCTCTCCTCCTTCCAGGCTCCGACTACTCCCCCCCACCGCTGCCGGAGGCGGCGCCCATTCTGAACGATACCAGCGTTGCAGATGGAGGAGGTGGCGTGGGTGGAAGTGGAGGTGGGCGCGGGCCCCTGGAGGCCGTGGTCGGAGGGGCGGTGGTGGGGCTAGCAGCAGAGCACATCCCCAGCGGCCCCGGGGCGGCCCTCACCTGGCAGGCGGCCATCGAGGCGGCGCGGCAGGCCAAGCAAATGGGGAACGCGGGCGCGCCCATCTCCACAGCCAGCTCCACACAGAGGAAGAGGCAGCACTACACCAACAAGCCCAAGAAACCCATCAACACGGCCCCAACCAGACCTCCCAGAGCCCTGCTCTGCCTCACCCTCAAGAACCCCATCCGCAGAGCCTGCATCAGCATCGTGGAGTGGAAGTATCCTCTACTATATATAGTGCTGTGAACTGGTTTAATATATATAGTGCTGTGAACTGGTTTATTATATATAGTGGTGGTATGAACTGGTTTATTATATATAGTGGTGTGAACTGGTTTATTATATATAGTGATGGTGTGAACTGGTTTATTATATATAGTGATGGTGTGAACTGGTTTATTATATATAGTGGTATGAACTGGTTTATTATATATAGTGGTGTGAACTGGTTTATTATATATAGTGATGGTGTGAACTGGTTTATTATATATAGTGGTGTGAACTGGTTTAATATATATAGTGGTGTGAACTGGTTTATTATATATAGTGGTGTGAACTGGTTTATTATATATAGTGGTGTGAACTGGTTTATTATATATAGTGATGGTGTGAACTGGTTTATTATATATAGTGGTATGAACTGGTTTATTATATATAGTGGTGTGAACTGGTTTATTATATATAGTGGTGTGAACTGGTTTATTATATATAGTGGTGGTGTGAACTGGTTTATTATATATTATATATAGTGGTATGAACTGGTTTATTATATATAGTGGTGAACTGGTTTATTATATATAGTGGTGGTGTGAACTGGTTTATTATATATAGTGATGGTGTGAACTGGTTTATTATATATAGTGGTATGAACTGGTTTATTATATATAGTGGTGTGAACTGGTTTATTATATATAGTGGTGTGAACTGGTTTATTATATATAGTGGTGTGAACTGGTTTATTATATATAGTGGTGTGAACTGGTTTAATATATATAGTGGTGTGAACTGGTTTATTATATATAGTGGTGTGAACTGGTTTAATATATATAGTGATGGTGTGAACTGGTTTATTATATATAGTGGTGTGAACTGGTTTATTATATATAGTGGTGTGAACTGGTTTATTATATATAGTGATGGTGTGAACTGGTTTATTATATATAGTGGTGTGAACTGGTTTATTATATATAGTGGTGTGAACTGGTTTATTATATATAGTGATGGTGTGAACTGGTTTATTATATATAGTGGTGTGAACTGGTTTATTATATATAGTGATGGTGTGAACTGGTTTAATATATATAGTGGTATGAACTGGTTTATTATATATAGTGGTGTGAACTGGTTTATTATATATAGTGGTGTGAACTGGTTTATTATATATAGTGATGGTGTGAACTGGTTTATTATATATAGTGGTATGAACTGGTTTATTATATATAGTGGTGTGAACTGGTTTATTATATATAGTGGTGGTGTGAACTGGTTTATTATATATAGTGGTGTGAACTGGTTTATTATATATAGTGGTGTGAACTGGTTTATTATATATAGTGGTGTGAACTGGTTTATTATATATAGTGATGGTGTGAACTGGTTTAATATATATAGTGGTATGAACTGGTTTATTATATATAGTGGTGTGAACTGGTTTATTATATATAGTGGTGTGAACTGGTTTATTATATATAGTGATGGTGTGAACTGGTTTATTATATATAGTGATGGTGTGAACTGGTTTATTATATATAGTGATGGTGTGAACTGGTTTATTATATATAGTGGTGGTGTGAACTGGTTTATTATATATAGTGATGGTGTGAACTGGTTTATTATATATAGTGGTGGTGTGAACTGGTTTATTATATATAGTGATGGTGTGAACTGGTTTATTATATATAGTGATGGTGTGAACTGGTTTATTATATATAGTGGTGGTGTGAACTGGTTTATTATATATAGTGGTGTGAACTGGTTTAAAATATATAGTGGTGTGAACTGGTTTATTATATATAGTGGTGTGAACTGGTTTATTATATATAGTGGTGTGAACTGGTTTATTATATATAGTGATGGTGTGAACTGGTTTATTATATATAGTGGTATGAACTGGTTTATTATATATAGTGGTGTGAACTGGTTTATTATATATAGTGGTGAACTGGTTTATTATATATAGTGGTGGTGTGAACTGGTTTATTATATATAGTGGTATGAACTGGTTTATTATATATAGTGGTGTGAACTGGTTTATTATATATAGTGGTGTGAACTGGTTTATTATATATAGTGATGGTGTGAACTGGTTTATTATATATAGTGGTATGAACTGGTTTATTATATATAGTGGTGTGAACTGGTTTATTATATATAGTGGTGTGAACTGGTTTATTATATATAGTGGTGTGAACTGGTTTATTATATATAGTGGTGTGAACTGGTTTATTATATATAGTGGTGTGAACTGGTTTATTATATATAGTGGTGTGAACTGGTTTAATATATATAGTGATGGTGTGAACTGGTTTATTATATATAGTGGTGTGAACTGGTTTATTATATATAGTGGTGTGAACTGGTTTATTATATATAGATGGTGTGAACTGGTTTATTATATATAGTGGTGTGAACTGGTTTATTATATATAGTGGTGTGAACTGGTTTATTATATATAGTGATGGTGTGAACTGGTTTATTATATATAGTGGTGTGAACTGGTTTATTATATATAGTGATGGTGTGAACTGGTTTAATATATATAGTGGTATGAACTGGTTTATTATATATAGTGGTGTGAACTGGTTTATTATATATAGTGGTGTGAACTGGTTTATTATATATAGTGATGGTGTGAACTGGTTTATTATATATAGTGGTATGAACTGGTTTATTATATATAGTGGTGTGAACTGGTTTATTATATATAGTGGTGGTGTGAACTGGTTTATTATATATAGTGGTGTGAACTGGTTTATTATATATAGTGGTGTGAACTGGTTTATTATATATAGTGGTGTGAACTGGTTTATTATATATAGTGATGGTGTGAACTGGTTTAATATATATAGTGGTATGAACTGGTTTATTATATATAGTGGTGTGAACTGGTTTATTATATATAGTGGTGTGAACTGGTTTATTATATATAGTGATGGTGTGAACTGGTTTATATATATAGTGGTATGAACTGGTTTATTATATATAGTGGTGTGAACTGGTTTATTATATATAGTGATGGTGTGAACTGGTTTATTATATATAGTGGTGTGAACTGGTTTATTATATATAGTGATGGTGTGAACTGGTTTATTATATATAGTGATGTGTGAACTGGTTTATTATATATAGTGGTGGTGTGAACTGGTTTATTATATATAGTGATGGTGTGAACTGGTTTATTATATATAGTGGTGGTGAACTGGTTTATTATATATAGTGATGTGTGAACTGGTTTATTATATATAGTGGTGTGAACTGGTTTATTATATATAGTGGTGGTGTGAACTGGTTTATTATATATAGTGGTGTGAACTGGTTTATTATATATAGTGGTGTGAACTGGTTTATTATATATAGTGGTGTGAACTGGTTTAATATATATAGTGATGGTGTGAACTGGTTTATTATATATAGTGGTGTGAACTGGTTTATTATATATAGTGGTGTGAACTGGTTTATTATATATAGTGGTGGTGTGAACTGGTTTATTATATATAGTGATGGTGTGAACTGGTTTATTATATATAGTGATGGTGTGAACTGGTTTATTATATATAGTGGTGTGAACTGGTTTATTATATATAGTGGTGTGAACTGGTTTATTATATATAGTGGTGGTGTGAACTGGTTTATTATATATAGTGGTGTGAACTGGTTTATTATATATAGTGATGGTGTGAACTGGTTTATTATATATAGTGGTGTGAACTGGTTTATTATATATAGTGATGGTGTGAACTGGTTTATTATATATAGTGGTGTGAACTGGTTTATTATATATAGTGATGGTGTGAACTGGTTTATTATATATAGTGATGGTGTGAACTGGTTTATTATATATAGTGGTGGTGTGAACTGGTTTATTATATATAGTGGTGGTGTGAACTGGTTTATTATATATAGTGGTGTGAACTGGTTTATTATATATAGTGGTGGTGTGAACTGGTTTATTATATATAGTGGTGGTGTGAACTGGTTTATTATATATAGTGGTGTGAACTGGTTTATTATATATAGTGATGGTGTGAACTGGTTTATTATATATAGTGGTGGTGTGAACTGGTTTATTATATATAGTGGTGTGAACTGGTTTATTATATATAGTGGTGGTGTGAACTGGTTTATTATATATAGTGGTGGTGTGAACTGGTTTATTATATATAGTGGTGGTGTGAACTGGTTTATTATATATAGTGGTGTGAACTGGTTTATTATATATAGTGGTGTGAACTGGTTTATTATATATAGTGGTGGTGTGAACTGGTTTATTATATATAGTGATGGTGTGAACTGGTTTATTATATATAGTGGTGTGAACTGGTTTAATATATATAGTGATGGTGTGAACTGGTTTATTATATATAGTGGTGTGAACTGGTTTATTATATATAGTGGTGGTGTGAACTGGTTTATTATATATAGTGGTGGTGTGAACTGGTTTATTATATATAGTGGTGGTGTGAACTGGTTTATTATATATAGTGATGGTGTGAACTGGTTTATTATATATAGTGGTGTGAACTGGTTTAATATATATAGTGATGGTGTGAACTGGTTTATTATATATAGTGATGGTGTGAACTGGTTTATTATATATAGTGGTATGAACTGGTTTATTATATATAGTGGTGTGAACTGGTTTAATATATATAGTGATGGTGTGAACTGGTTTATTATATATAGTGATGGTATGAACTGGTTTATTATATATAGTGGTGTGAACTGGTTTATATATATAGTGATGGTGTGAACTGGTTTATTATATATAGTGATGGTGTGAACTGGTTTAATATATATATTATATAGTGGTGTGAACTGGTTTATTATATATAGTGATGGTGTGAACTGGTTTATTATATATAGTGGTGGTGAACTGGTTTAATATATATAGTGATGGTGTGAACTGGTTTATTATATATAGTGATGGTGTGAACTGGTTTATTATATATAGTGGTGTGAACTGGTTTAATATATATAGTGATGGTGTGAACTGGTTTATTATATATAGTGGTGTGAACTGGTTTATTATATATAGTGGTATGAACTGGTTTATTATATATAGTGGTGTGAACTGGTTTAATATATATAGTGATGGTGTGAACTGGTTTATTATATATAGTGGTGTGAACTGGTTTAATATATATAGTGATGGTGTGAACTGGTTTATTATATATAGTGGTGTGAACTGGTTTATTATATATAGTGGTATGAACTGGTTTATTATATATAGTGGTGTGAACTGGTTTAATATATATAGTGATGGTGTGAACTGGTTTATTATATATAGTGGTGTGAACTGGTTTAATATATATAGTGATGGTGTGAACTGGTTTATTATATATAGTGATGGTGTGAACTGGTTTATTATATATAGTGGTGGTGTGAACTGGTTTATTATATATAGTGGTGTGAACTGGTTTATTATATATAGTGGTATGAACTGGTTTATTATATATAGTGGTGTGAACTGGTTTATTATATATAGTGGTGTGAACTGGTTTATTATATATAGTGGTATGAACTGGTTTATTATATATAGTGGTGGTGTGAACTGGTTTATTATATATAGTGATGGTGTGAACTGGTTTATTATATATAGTGGTATGAACTGGTTTATTATATATAGTGATGGTGTGAACTGGTTTAATATATATAGTGATGGTATGAACTGGTTTATTATATATAGTGGTGTGAACTGGTTTATTATATATAGTGGTATGAACTGGTTTATTATATATAGTGGTGTGAACTGGTTTATTATATATAGTGGTGTGAACTGGTTTATTATATATAGTGGTATGAACTGGTTTATTATATATAGTGATGGTGTGAACTGGTTTATTATATATAGTGATGGTGTGAACTGGTTTATTATATATAGTGGTATGAACTGGTTTATTATATATAGTGGTGTGAACAGGTTTATTATATATAGTGGTGTGAACTGGTTTATTATATATAGTGGTATGAACTGGTTTATTATATATAGTGGTGGTGTGAACTGGTTTATTATATATAGTGATGGTGTGAACTGGTTATTATATATAGTGGTGTGAACTGGTTTATTATATATAGTGATGGTGTGAACTGGTTATTATATATAGTGATGGTGTGAACTGGTTTATTATATATAGTGGTGTGAACTGGTTTATTATATATAGTGGTGTGAACTGGTTTATTATATATAGTGGTGTGAACTGGTTTATTATATATAGTGGTGGTGTGAACTGGTTTATTATATATAGTGGTGGTGTGAACTGGTTATTATATATAGTGATGGTGTGAACTGGTTTATTATATATAGTGGTGTGAACTGGTTTATTATATATAGTGATGGTGTGAACTGGTTATTATATATAGTGATGGTGTGAACTGGTTTATTATATATAGTGGTGTGAACTGGTTTATTATATATAGTGGTGTGAACTGGTTTATTATATATAGTGGTGGTGTGAACTGGTTTATTATATATAGTGGTGGTGTGAACTGGTTTATTATATATAGTGGTGTGAACTGGTTTATTATATATAGTGGTGTGAACTGGTTTATTATATATAGTGGTGGTGTGAACTGGTTTATTATATATAGTGGTGTGAACTGGTTTATTATATATAGTGGTGTGAACTGGTTTATTATATATAGTGGTGTGAACTGGTTTAATATATATAGTGATGGTGTGAACTGGTTTATTATATATAGTGATGGTGTGAACTGGTTTATTATATATAGTGGTATGAACTGGTTTATTATATATAGTGGTGTGAACTGGTTTATTATATATAGTGGTGTGAACTGGTTTATTATATATAGTGGTGGTGTGAACTGGTTTATTATATATAGTGGTGTGAACTGGTTTATTATATATAGTGGTGTGAACTGGTTTATTATATATAGTGGTGGTGTGAACTGGTTTATTATATATAGTGGTGTGAACTGGTTTATTATATATAGTGGTATGAACTGGTTTATTATATATAGTGGTGTGAACTGGTTTATTATATATAGTGGTGTGAACTGGTTTATTATATATAGTGGTATGAACTGGTTTATTATATATAGTGTTGGTGTGAACTGGTTTATTATATATAGTGATGGTGTGAACTGGTTTATTATATATAGTGGTATGAACTGGTTTATTATATATAGTGATGGTGTGAACTGGTTTAATATATATAGTGATGGTATGAACTGGTTTATTATATATAGTGGTGTGAACTGGTTTATTATATATAGTGGTATGAACTGGTTTATTATATATAGTGGTGTGAACTGGTTTATTATATATAGTGGTGTGAACTGGTTTATTATATATAGTGGTATGAACTGGTTTATTATATATAGTGATGGTGTGAACTGGTTTATTATATATAGTGATGGTGTGAACTGGTTTATTATATATAGTGGTATGAACTGGTTTATTATATATAGTGGTGTGAACTGGTTTATTATATATAGTGGTGTGAACTGGTTTATTATATATAGTGGTGTGAACTGGTTTATTATATATAGTGGTGGTGTGAACTGGTTTATTATATATAGTGTTGGTGTGAACTGGTTATTATATATAGTGGTGTGAACTGGTTTATTATATATAGTGGTGTGAACTGGTTATTATATATAGTGATGGTGTGAACTGGTTTATTATATATAGTGGTGTGAACTGGTTTATTATATATAGTGGTGTGAACTGGTTTATTATATATAGTGGTGTGAACTGGTTTATTATATATAGTGGTGGTGTGAACTGGTTTATTATATATAGTGGTGGTGTGAACTGGTTTATTATATATAGTGGTGTGAACTGGTTTATTATATATAGTGAACTGGTTTATTATATATAGTGATGGTGTGAACTTTATTATATATAGTGATGGTGTGAACTGGTTTATTATATATAGTGGTGTGAACTGGTTTATTATATATAGTGGTGTGAACTGGTTTATTATATATAGTGGTGGTGTGAACTGGTTTATTATATATAGTGGTGGTGTGAACTGGTTTATTATATATAGTGGTGTGAACTGGTTTATTATATATAGTGGTGTGAACTGGTTTATTATATATAGTGATGGTGTGAACTGGTTTATTATATATAGTGGTGTGAACTGGTTTATTATATATAGTGGTGTGAACTGGTTTAATATATATAGTGGTATGAACTGGTTTATTATATATAGTGGTGTGAACTGGTTTATTATATATAGTGATGGTGTGAACTGGTTTATTATATATAGTGGTGTGAACTGGTTTATTATATATAGTGGTGTGAACTGGTTTATTATATATAGTGATGGTGTGAACTGGTTTAATATATATAGTGGTATGAACTGTTTATTATATATAGTGGTGTGAACTGGTTTATTATATATAGTGATGGTGTGAACTGGTTTATTATATATAGTGGTGTGAACTGGTTTATTATATATAGTGGTGTGAACTGGTTTATTATATATAGTGGTGGTGTGAACTGGTTTATTATATATAGTGGTGGTGTGAACTGGTTTATTATATATAGTGGTGTGAACTGGTTTATTATATATAGTGGTGTGAACTGGTTTATTATATATAGTGGTGGTGTGAACTGGTTTATTATATATAGTGGTGGTGTGAACTGGTTTATTATATATAGTGGTGTGAACTGGTTTATTATATATAGTGGTGTGAACTGGTTTATTATATATAGTGGTGGTGTGAACTGGTTTATTATATATAGTGGTGGTGTGAACTGGTTTATTATATATAGTGATGGTGTGAACTGGTTTATTATATATAGTGGTGTGAACTGGTTTAATATATATAGTGATGGTGTGAACTGGTTTATTATATATAGTGGTGTGAACTGGTTTAATATATATAGTGATGGTGTGAACTGGTTTATTATATATAGTGATGGTGTGAACTGGTTTATTATATATAGTGGTATGAACTGGTTTAATATATATAGTGATGGTGTGAACTGGTTTATTATATATAGTGATGGTGTGAACTGGTTTATTATATATAGTGGTATGAACTGGTTTAATATATATAGTGATGGTGTGAACTGGTTTATTATATATAGTGGTGTGAACTGTTTTATTATATATAGTGGTGTGAACTGGTTTAATATATATAGTGATGGTGTGAACTGGTTTATTATATATAGTGGTGTGAACTGGTTTATTATATATAGTGGTATGAACTGGTTTATTATATACAGTGGTGGGAACTGGTTTATTTTATATAGTGGTGTGAACTGGTTTAATATATATAGTGATGGTGTGAACTGGTTTATTATATATAGTGGTGTGAACTGGTTTATTATATATAGTGGTATGAACTGGTTTATTACTGGTGGGAACTTTTATTTTATATAGTGGTGTGAACTGGTTTATTATATATAGTGGTGGTGTGAACTGGTTTATTATATATAGTGGTGTGAACTGGTTTATTATATACAGTGGTGTGAACTGGTTTATTATATATAGTGGTGTAAACTGGTTTATTATATATAGTGGTGGTGTGAACTGGTTTATTATATATAGTGGTGTGAACTGGTTTATTATATATAGTGGTGTGAACTGGTTTATTATATATAGTGGTGGTGTGAACTGGTTTATTATATATAGTGGTGTGAACTGGTTTAATATATATAGTGATGGTGTGAACTGGTTTATTATATATAGTGGTGTGAACTGGTTTATTATATATAGTGGTATGAACTGGTTTATTATATATAGTGGTGTGAACTGGTTTAATATATATAGTGATGGTGTGAACTGGTTTATTATATATAGTGGTGTGAACTGGTTTAATATATATAGTGATGGTGTGAACTGGTTTATTATATATAGTGATGGTGTGAACTGGTTTATTATATATAGTGGTATGAACTGGTTTATTATATATAGTGGTGTGAACTGGTTTATTATATATAGTGGTGTGAACTGGTTTATATATATAGTGGTGTGAACAGGTTTATTATATATAGTGGTGTGAACTGGTTTATTATATATAGTGGTATGAACTGGTTTATTATATATAGTGGTGGTGTGAACTGGTTTATTATATATAGTGATGGTGTGAACTGGTTATTATATATAGTGGTGTGAACTGGTTTATTATATATAGTGATGGTGTGAACTGGTTATTATATATAGTGATGGTGTGAACTGGTTTATTATATATAGTGGTGTGAACTGGTTTATTATATATAGTGGTGTGAACTGGTTTATTATATATAGTGGTGTGAACTGGTTTATTATATATAGTGGTATGAACTGGTTTATTATATATAGTGATGGTGTGAACTGGTTTATTATATATAGTGGTATGAACTGGTTTATTATATATAGTGGTGTGAACAGGTTTATTATATATAGTGGTGTGAACTGGTTTATTATATATAGTGGTATGAACTGGTTTATTATATATAGTGGTGGTGTGAACTGGTTTATTATATATAGTGATGGTGTGAACTGGTTATTATATATAGTGGTGTGAACTGGTTTATTATATATAGTGATGGTGTGAACTGGTTATTATATATAGTGATGGTGTGAACTGGTTTATTATATATAGTGGTGTGAACTGGTTTATTATATATAGTGGTGTGAACTGGTTTATTATATATAGTGGTGTGAACTGGTTTATTATATATAGTGGTGGTGTGAACTGGTTTATTATATATAGTGGTGGTGTGAACTGGTTATTATATATAGTGATGGTGTGAACTGGTTTATTATATATAGTGGTGTGAACTGGTTTATTATATATAGTGATGGTGTGAACTGGTTATTATATATAGTGATGGTGTGAACTGGTTTATTATATATAGTGGTGTGAACTGGTTTATTATATATAGTGGTGTGAACTGGTTTATTATATATAGTGGTGTGAACTGGTTTATTATATATAGTGGTGGTGTGAACTGGTTTATTATATATAGTGGTGTGAACTGGTTTATTATATATAGTGGTGTGAACTGGTTTATTATATATAGTGGTGGTGTGAACTGGTTTATTATATATAGTGGTGTGAACTGGTTTAATATATATAGTGATGGTGTGAACTGGTTTATTATATATAGTGGTGTGAACTGGTTTAATATATATAGTGATGGTGTGAACTGGTTTATTATATATAGTGATGGTGTGAACTGGTTTATTATATATAGTGGTATGAACTGGTTTATTATATATAGTGGTGTGAACTGGTTTATTATATATAGTGGTGTGAACTGGTTTATTATATATAGTGGTGTGAACAGGTTTATTATATATAGTGGTGTGAACTGGTTTATTATATATAGTGGTATGAACTGGTTTATTATATATAGTGGTGGTGTGAACTGGTTTATTATATATAGTGATGGTGTGAACTGGTTATTATATATAGTGGTGTGAACTGGTTTATTATATATAGTGATGGTGTGAACTGGTTATTATATATAGTGATGGTGTGAACTGGTTTATTATATATAGTGATGGTGTGAACTGGTTTATTATATATAGTGGTGTGAACTGGTTTATTATATATAGTGGTGTGAACTGGTTTATTATATATAGTGGTATGAACTGGTTTATTATATATAGTGATGGTGTGAACTGGTTTATTATATATAGTGGTGGTGTGAACTGGTTTATTATATATAGTGGTGTGAACTGGTTTAATATATATAGTGATGGTGTGAACTGGTTTATTATATATAGTGGTGTGAACTGGTTTAATATATATAGTGATGGTGTGAACTGGTTTATTATATATAGTGATGGTGTGAACTGGTTTATTATATATAGTGGTATGAACTGGTTTATTATATATAGTGGTGTGAACTGGTTTATTATATATAGTGGTGTGAACTGGTTTATTATATATAGTGGTGTGAACAGGTTTATTATATATAGTGGTGTGAACTGGTTTATTATATATAGTGGTATGAACTGGTTTATTATATATAGTGGTGGTGTGAACTGGTTTATTATATATAGTGATGGTGTGAACTGGTTATTATATATAGTGGTGTGAACTGGTTTATTATATATAGTGATGGTGTGAACTGGTTATTATATATAGTGATGGTGTGAACTGGTTTATTATATATAGTGATGGTGTGAACTGGTTTATTATATATAGTGGTGTGAACTGGTTTATTATATATAGTGGTGTGAACTGGTTTATTATATATAGTGGTATGAACTGGTTTATTATATATAGTGATGGTGTGAACTGGTTTATTATATATAGTGGTATGAACTGGTTTATTATATATAGTGGTGTGAACAGGTTTATTATATATAGTGGTGTGAACTGGTTTATTATATATAGTGGTATGAACTGGTTTATTATATATAGTGGTGGTGTGAACTGGTTTATTATATATAGTGATGGTGTGAACTGGTTATTATATATAGTGGTGTGAACTGGTTTATTATATATAGTGATGGTGTGAACTGGTTATTATATATAGTGATGGTGTGAACTGGTTTATTATATATAGTGGTGTGAACTGGTTTATTATATATAGTGGTGTGAACTGGTTTATTATATATAGTGGTGTGAACTGGTTTATTATATATAGTGGTGGTGTGAACTGGTTTATTATATATAGTGGTGGTGTGAACTGGTTATTATATATAGTGATGGTGTGAACTGGTTTATTATATATAGTGGTGTGAACTGGTTTATTATATATAGTGATGGTGTGAACTGGTTATTATATATAGTGATGGTGTGAACTGGTTTATTATATATAGTGGTGTGAACTGGTTTATTATATATAGTGGTGTGAACTGGTTTATTATATATAGTGGTGGTGTGAACTGGTTTATTATATATAGTGGTGGTGTGAACTGGTTTATTATATATAGTGGTGTGAACTGGTTTATTATATATAGTGGTGTGAACTGGTTTATTATATATAGTGGTGGTGTGAACTGGTTTATTATATATAGTGGTGTGAACTGGTTTATTATATATAGTGGTGTGAACTGGTTTATTATATATAGTGGTGTGAACTGGTTTAATATATATAGTGATGGTGTGAACTGGTTTATTATATATAGTGATGGTGTGAACTGGTTTATTATATATAGTGGTATGAACTGGTTTATTATATATAGTGGTGTGAACTGGTTTATTATATATAGTGGTGTGAACTGGTTTATTATATATAGTGGTGGTGTGAACTGGTTTATTATATATAGTGGTGTGAACTGGTTTATTATATATAGTGGTGTGAACTGGTTTATTATATATAGTGGTGGTGTGAACTGGTTTATTATATATAGTGGTGTGAACTGGTTTATTATATATAGTGGTATGAACTGGTTTATTATATATAGTGATGGTGTGAACTGGTTTAATATATATAGTGATGGTATGAACTGGTTTATTATATATAGTGGTGTGAACTGGTTTATTATATATAGTGGTATGAACTGGTTTATTATATATAGTGGTGTGAACTGGTTTATTATATATAGTGGTGTGAACTGGTTTATTATATATAGTGGTATGAACTGGTTTATTATATATAGTGATGGTGTGAACTGGTTTATTATATATAGTGATGGTGTGAACTGGTTTATTATATATAGTGGTATGAACTGGTTTATTATATATAGTGGTGTGAACTGGTTTATTATATATAGTGGTGTGAACTGGTTTATTATATATAGTGGTATGAACTGGTTTATTATATATAGTGGTGGTGTGAACTGGTTTATTATATATAGTGATGGTGTGAACTGGTTATTATATATAGTGGTGTGAACTGGTTTATTATATATAGTGATGGTGTGAACTGGTTATTATATATAGTGATGGTGTGAACTGGTTTATTATATATAGTGGTGTGAACTGGTTTATTATATATAGTGGTGTGAACTGGTTTATTATATATAGTGGTGTGAACTGGTTTATTATATATAGTGGTGGTGTGAACTGGTTTATTATATATAGTGTTGGTGTGAACTGGTTATTATATATAGTGATGGTGTGAACTGGTTTATTATATATAGTGGTGTGAACTGGTTTATTATATATAGTGATGGTGTGAACTGGTTATTATATATAGTGATGGTGTGAACTGGTTTATTATATATAGTGGTGTGAACTGGTTTATTATATATAGTGGTGTGAACTGGTTTATTATATATAGTGGTGGTGTGAACTGGTTTATTATATATAGTGGTGGTGTGAACTGGTTTATTATATATAGTGGTGTGAACTGGTTTATTATATATAGTGGTGTGAACTGGTTTATTATATATAGTGGTGGTGTGAACTGGTTTATTATATATAGTGGTGTGAACTGGTTTATTATATATAGTGGTGTGAACTGGTTTAATATATATAGTGATGGTGTGAACTGGTTTATTATATATAGTGGTGTGAACTGGTTTATTATATATAGTGATGGTGTGAACTGGTTTAATATATATAGTGGTATGAACTGGTTTATTATATATAGTGGTGTGAACTGGTTTATTATATATAGTGATGGTGTGAACTGGTTTATTATATATAGTGGTGTGAACTGGTTTATTATATATAGTGATGGTGTGAACTGGTTTAATATATATAGTGGTATGAACTGGTTTATTATATATAGTGGTGTGAACTGGTTTATTATATATAGTGATGGTGTGAACTGGTTTATTATATATAGTGGTGTGAACTGGTTTATTATATATAGTGATGGTGTGAACTGGTTTATTATATATAGTGATGGTGTGAACTGGTTTAATATATATAGTGGTATGAACTGGTTTATTATATATAGTGGTGTGAACTGGTTTATTATATATAGTGATGGTGTGAACTGGTTTATTATATATAGTGGTGTGAACTGGTTTATTATATATAGTGGTGTGAACTGGTTTATTATATATAGTGGTGGTGTGAACTGGTTTATTATATATAGTGGTGGTGTGAACTGGTTTATTATATATAGTGGTGTGAACTGGTTTATTATATATAGTGGTGTGAACTGGTTTATTATATATAGTGGTGGTGTGAACTGGTTTATTATATATAGTGGTGGTGTGAACTGGTTTATTATATATAGTGGTGTGAACTGGTTTATTATATATAGTGGTGTGAACTGGTTTATTATATATAGTGGTGGTGTGAACTGGTTTATTATATATAGTGGTGGTGTGAACTGGTTTATTATATATAGTGGTGGTGTGAACTGGTTTATTATATATAGTGGTGGTGTGAACTGGTTTATTATATATAGTGGTGGTGTGAACTGGTTTATTATATATAGTGGTGTGAACTGGTTTATTATATATAGTGGTGTGAACTGGTTTATTATATATAGTGGTGTGAACTGGTTTAATATATATAGTGGTATGAACTGGTTTATTATATATAGTGGTGTGAACTGGTTTAATATATATAGTGATGGTGTGAACTGGTTTATTATATATAGTGATGGTGTGAACTGGTTTATTATATATAGTGGTATGAACTGGTTTATTATATATAGTGGTGTGAACTGGTTTAATATATATAGTGATGGTGTGAACTGGTTTATTATATATAGTGATGGTGTGAACTGGTTTATTATATATAGTGGTGTGAACTGGTTTATTATATATAGTGGTGTGAACTGGTTTAATATATATAGTGATGGTGTGAACTGGTTTATTATATATAGTGGTGTGAACTGGTTTAATATATATAGTGATGGTGTGAACTGGTTTATTATATATAGTGATGGTGTGAACTGGTTTATTATATATAGTGGTATGAACTGGTTTAATATATATAGTGATGGTGTGAACTGGTTTATTATATATAGTGATGGTGTGAACTGGTTTATTATATATAGTGGTGTGAACTGGTTTAATATATATAGTGATGGTGTGAACTGGTTTATTATATATAGTGGTGTGAACTGGTTTATTATATATAGTGGTATGAACTGGTTTATTATATATAGTGGTGTTGTGAACTGGTTTATTATATATAGTGGTGTGAACTGGTTTATTATATATAGTGGTGTGAACTGGTTTATTATATATAGTGGTGTGAACTGGTTTATTATATACAGTGGTGGGAACTGGTTTATTTTATATAGTGGTGTGAACTGGTTTATTATATATAGTGGTGGTGTGAACTGGTTTATTATATATAGTGGTGTGAACTGGTTTATTATATACAGTGGTGTGAACTGGTTTATTATATATAGTGGTGTAAACTGGTTTATTATATATAGTGGTGGTGTGAACTGGTTTATTATATATAGTGGTGTGAACTGGTTTATTATATATAGTGGTGTGAACTGGTTTATTATATATAGTGGTGGTGTGAACTGGTTTATTATATATAGTGGTGGTGTGAACTGGTTTAATATATATAGTGATGGTGTGAACTGGTTTATTATATATAGTGGTGTGAACTGGTTTATTATATATAGTGGTATGAACTGGTTTATTATATATAGTGGTGTGAACTGGTTTAATATATATAGTGATGGTGTGAACTGGTTTATTATATATAGTGGTGTGAACTGGTTTAATATATATAGTGATGGTGTGAACTGGTTTATTATATATAGTGATGGTGTGAACTGGTTTATTATATATAGTGAAACTGGTTTATTATATATAGTGGTGTGAACTGGTTTATTATATATAGTGGTGTGAACTGGTTTATTATATATAGTGATGGTGTGAACTGGTTTATTATATATAGTGGTGTGAACTGGTTTATTATATATAGTGGTGTGAACTGGTTTATTATATATAGTGATGGTGTGAACTGGTTATTATATATAGTGGTGTGAACTGGTTTATTATATATAGTGATGGTGTGAACTGGTTATTATATATAGTGATGGTGTGAACTGGTTTATTATATATAGTGGTGTGAACTGGTTTATTATATATAGTGGTGTGAACTGGTTTATTATATATAGTGGTGTGAACTGGTTTATTATATATAGTGGTGGTGTGAACTGGTTTATTATATATAGTGGTATGAACTGGTTTATTATATATAGTGGTGGTGTGAACTGGTTATTATATATAGTGATGGTGTGAACTGGTTATTATATATAGTGGTGTGAACTGGTTTATTATATATAGTGGTGTGAACTGGTTTATTATATATAGTGGTGGTGTGAACTGGTTATTATATATAGTGATGGTGTGAACTGGTTTATTATATATAGTGGTGTGAACTGGTTTATTATATATAGTGGTGTGAACTGGTTTATTATATATAGTGGTGGTGTGAACTGGTTTATTATATATAGTGGTGGTGTGAACTGGTTTATTATATATAGTGGTGTGAACTGGTTTATTATATATAGTGATGGTGTGAACTGGTTTATTATATATAGTGGTGGTGAACTGGTTTATTATATATAGTGGTGGTGTGAACTGGTTTAATATATATAGTGGTGTGAACTGGTTTATTATATATAGTGATGGTGTGAACTGGTTTATTATATATAGTGATGGTGTGAACTGGTTTATTATATATAGTGATGGTGTGAACTGGTTTAATATATATAGTGATGTATGAACTGGTTTATTATATATAGTGGTGTGAACTGGTTTATTATATATAGTGATGGTGTGAACTGGTTTATTATATATAGTGGTGTGAACTGGTTTAATATATATAGTGATGGTGTGAACTGGTTTATTATATATAGTGATGGTGTGAACTGGTTTATTATATATAGTGGTATGAACTGGTTTATTATATATAGTGGTGTGAACTGGTTTATTATATATAGTGGTGGTGTGAACTGGTTTATTATATATAGTGGTGGTGAGAACTGGTTTATTATATATAGTGGTGTGAACTGGTTTATTATATATAGTGGTGTGAACTGGTTTATTATATATAGTGGTGGGGTGAACTGGTTTATTATATATAGTGGTGGTGTGAACTGGTTTATTATATATAGTGGTGTGAACTGGTTTATTATATATAGTGGTGTGAACTGGTTTATTATATATAGTGATGGTGTGAACTGGTTTATTATATATAGTGGTGGTGTGAACTGGTTTATTATATATAGTGGTGTGAACTGGTTTATTATATATAGTGGTGTGAACTGGTTTAATATATATAGTGATGGTGTGAACTGGTTTATTATATATAGTGATGGTGTGAACTGGTTTATTATATATAGTGGTATGAACTGGTTTATTATATATAGTGGTGTGAACTGGTTTATTATATATAGTGATGGTGTGAACTGGTTTATTATATATAGTGATGGTGTGAACTGGTTTAATATATATAGTGGTATAAACTGGTTTATTATATATAGTGAACTGGTTTATTATATATAGTGATGGTGTGAACTGGTTTATTATATATAGTGGTGAACTGGTTTATTATATATAGTGATGGTGTGAACTGGTTTATTATATATAGTGATGGTGTGAACTGGTTTATTATATATAGTGATGGTGTGAACTGGTTTATTATATATAGTGGTGTGAACTGGTTTAATATATATAGTGATGGTGTGAACTGGTTTAATATATATAGTGATGGTATAAACTGGTTTATTATATATAGTGGTGTGAACTGGTTTATTATATATAGTGATGGTGTGAACTGGTTTATTATATATAGTGGTGTGAACTGGTTTATTATATATAGTGATGGTGTGAACTGGTTTATTATATATAGTGATGGTGTGAACTGGTTTATTATATATAGTGGTATGAACTGGTTTATTATATATAGTGGTGTGAACTGGTTTAATATATATAGTGATGGTGTGAACTGGTTTAATATATATAGTGATGGTGTGAACTGGTTTATTATATATAGTGGTATGAACTGGTTTATTATATATAGTGGTATGAACTGGTTTTTTATATATAGTGGTGTGAACTGGTTTAATATATATAGTGATGGTGTGAACTGGTTTATTATATATAGTGATGGTGTGAACTGGTTTATTATATATAGTGGTGTGAACTGGTTTATTATATAGTGGTATGAACTGGTTTATTATATATAGTGGTGTGAACTGTTTAATATATATAGTGATGGTGTGAACTGGTTTATTATATATAGTGATGGTGTGAACTGGTTTATTATATATAGTGGTGTGAACTGGTTTATTATATATAGTGGTGTGAACTGGTTTATTATATATAGTGGTATGAACTGGTTTATTATATATAGTGGTGTGAACTGGTTTATTATATATAGTGATGGTGTGAACTGGTTTAATATATATAGTGGTATGAACTGGTTTATTATATATAGTGGTATGAACTGGTTTATTATATATAGTGGTGTGAACTGGTTTATTATATATAGTGGTGGTGTGAACTGGTTTATTATATATAGTGGTGTGAACTGGTTTATTATATACAGTGGTGTGAACTGGTTTGTTATATGGTGGTGTGAACTGGTTTAATATATATAGTGATGGTGTGAACTGGTTTATTATATATAGTGGTGGTGTGAACTGGTTTATTATATATAGTGGTGGTGTGAACTGGTTTATTATATATAGTGGTGTGAACTGGTTTATTATATATAGTGGTGTGAACTGGTTTATTATATATAGTGGTGTGAACTGGTTTATTATATATAGTGGTGGTGTGAACTGGTTTATTATATATAGTGGTGGTGTGAACTGGT
>NW_025746739.1:2500-5000 GCF_021184085.1 Oncorhynchus gorbuscha
GCCGGTGTTCCTGACATGCATGCCCGCTATGGGAGCACCCTACTACGGCCCTCTAGCCGTGGGGGCCGGCCTGAGTGATTTATGGAAGGTTTAATTTTTTTCACTACCCAGTGTTCCTGACATGCATGCCCGCTATAGGAGCACCCTACTACGGCCCTCTAGCCGTGGGCGCCCTCATACATCCGTGTACCTGGTGATTGAAAACGTGCACCTGGGAACCCGAAAATTAAAATACTCTCCTAAATGCACTTTTCGGTCATTCTCATATTAATGTCATTCTCATATTAATGCCCACTCTGGCAACACCCTAGCACGGCCCTCTATCCGTGGGGGCCCTCCCTGAGTGCTTTATGGACACTTTTGTGACATTTCGGTGGATGAGGATTAGGATCTACCTCTGTGTGCCTGGTGATTGAAAACGTGCACCTGGGAACCCGAAAATTAAAATATGGTCCTAAATGCACCTGCCGGTGTTCCTGACATGCATGCCCGCTATGGGAGCACCCTACTACGGCCCTCTAGCCGTGGGGGCCGGCCTGAGTGATTTATGGAAGGTTTAATTTTTTTTCACTACCCAGTGTTCCTGACATGCATGCCCGCTATAGGAGCACCCTACTACGGCCCTCTAGCCGTGGGCGCCCTCATACATCCGTGTACCTGGTGATTGAAAACGTGCACCTGGGAACCCGAAAATTAAAATACTCTCCTAAATGCACTTTTCGGTCATTCTCATATTAATGCCCACTCTGGCAACACCCTAGCACGGCCCTCTATCCGTGGGGGCCCTCCCTGAGTGCTTTATGGACACTTTTGTGACATTTCGGTGGATGAGGATTAGGATCTACCTCTGTGTGCCTGGTGATTGAAAACGTGCACCTGGGAACCCGAAAATTAAAATATGGTCCTAAATGCACCTGCCGGTGTTCCTGACATGCATGCCCGCTATGGGAGCACCCTACTACGGCCCTCTAGCCGTGGGGGCCGGCCTGAGTGATTTATGGAAGGTTTAATTTTTTTCACTACCCAGTGTTCCTGACATGCATGCCCGCTATAGGAGCACCCTACTACGGCCCTCTAGCCGTGGGCGCCCTCATACATCCGTGTACCTGGTGATTGAAAACGTGCACCTGGGAACCCGAAAATTAAAATACTCTCCTAAATGCACTTTTCGGTCATTCTCATATTAATGCCCACTCTGGCAACACCCTAGCACGGCCCTCTATCCGTGGGGGCCCTCCCTGAGTGCTTTATGGACACTTTTGTGACATTTCGGTGGATGAGGATTAGGATCGGTGGATGAGGATTAGGATCTACCTCTGTGTGCCTGGTGATTGAAAACGTGCACCTGGGAACCCGAAAATTAAAATATGGTCCTAAATGCACCTGCCGGTGTTCCTGACATGCATGCCCGCTATGGGAGCACCCTACTACGGCCCTCTAGCCGTGGGGGCCGGCCTGAGTGATTTATGGAAGGTTTAATTTTTTTCACTACCCAGTGTTCCTGACATGCATGCCCGCTATAGGAGCACCCTACTACGGCCCTCTAGCCGTGGGCGCCCTCATACATCCGTGTACCTGGTGATTGAAAACGTGCACCTGGGAACCCGAAAATTAAAATACTCTCCTAAATGCACTTTTCGGTCATTCTCATATTAATGCCCACTCTGGCAACACCCTAGCACGGCCCTCTATCCGTGGGGGCCCTCCCTGAGTGCTTTATGGACACTTTTGTGACATTTCGGTGGATGAGGATTAGGATCTACCTCTGTGTGCCTGGTGATTGAAAACGTGCACCTGGGAACCCGAAAATTAAAATATGGTCCTAAATGCACCTGCCGGTGTTCCTGACATGCATGCCCGCTATGGGAGCACCCTACTACGGCCCTCTAGCCGTGGGGGCCGGCCTGAGTGATTTATGGAAGGTTTAATTTTTTTTCACTACCCAGTGTTCCTGACATGCATGCCCGCTATAGGAGCACCCTACTACGGCCCTCTAGCCGTGGGCGCCCTCATACATCCGTGTACCTGGTGATTGAAAACGTGCACCTGGGAACCCGAAAATTAAAATACTCTCCTAAATGCACTTTTCGGTCATTCTCATATTAATGCCCACTCTGGCAACACCCTAGCACGGCCCTCTATCCGTGGGGGCCCTCCCTGAGTGCTTTATGGACACTTTTGTGACATTTCGGTGGATGAGGATTAGGATCTACCTCTGTGTGCCTGGTGATTGAAAACGTGCACCTGGGAACCCGAAAATTAAAATATGGTCCTAAATGCACCTGCCGGTGTTCCTGACATGCATGCCCGCTATGGGAGCACCCTACTACGGCCCTCTAGCCGTGGGGGCCGGCCTGAGTGATTTATGGAAGGTTTAATTTTTTTTCACTACCCAGTGTTCCTGACATGCATGCCCGCTATAGGAGCACCCTACTACGGCCCTCTAGCCGTGGGCGCCCTCATACATCCGTGTACCTGGTGATTGAAAACGTGCACCTGG
>NW_025746739.1:17500-20000 GCF_021184085.1 Oncorhynchus gorbuscha
ACCCAGTGTTCCTGACATGCATGCCCGCTATAGGAGCACCCTACTACGGCCCTCTAGCCGTGGGCGCCCTCATACATCCGTGTACCTGGTGATTGAAAACGTGCACCTGGGAACCCGAAAATTAAAATACTCTCCTAAATGCACTTTTCGGTCATTCTCATATTAATGCCCACTCTGGCAACACCCTAGCACGGCCCTCTATCCGTGGGGGCCCTCCCTGAGTGCTTTATGGACACTTTTGTGACATTTCGGTGGATGAGGATTAGGATCTACCTCTGTGTGCCTGGTGATTGAAAACGTGCACCTGGGAACCCGAAAATTAAAATATGGTCCTAAATGCACCTGCCGGTGTTCCTGACATGCATGCCCGCTATGGGAGCACCCTACTACGGCCCTCTAGCCGTGGGGGCCGGCCTGAGTGATTTATGGAAGGTTTAATTTTTTTTCACTACCCAGTGTTCCTGACATGCATGCCCGCTATAGGAGCACCCTACTACGGCCCTCTAGCCGTGGGCGCCCTCATACATCCGTGTACCTGGTGATTGAAAACGTGCACCTGGGAACCCGAAAATTAAAATACTCTCCTAAATGCACTTTTCGGTCATTCTCATATTAATGCCCACTCTGGCAACACCCTAGCACGGCCCTCTATCCGTGGGGGCCCTCCCTGAGTGCTTTATGGACACTTTTGTGACATTTCGGTGGATGAGGATTAGGATCTACCTCTGTGTGCCTGGTGATTGAAAACGTGCACCTGGGAACCCGAAAATTAAAATATGGTCCTAAATGCACCTGCCGGTGTTAAACCGTGCACCTGGGAACCCGAAAATTAAAATATGGTCCTAAATGCACCTGCCGGTGTTCATGCTGACATGCATGCCCGCTATGGGAGCACCCTACTACGGCCCTCTAGCCGTGGGGGCCGGCCTGAGTGATTTATGGAAGGTTTAAGGTTTTTTTTCACTACCCAGTGTTCCTGACATGCATGCCCGCTATAGGAGCACCCTACTACGGCCCTCTAGCCGTGGGCGCCCTCATACATCCGTGTACCTGGTGATTGAAAACGTGCACCTGGGAACCCGAAAATTAAAATACTCTCCTAAATGCACTTTTCGGTCATTCTCATATTAATGCCCACTCTGGCAACACCCTAGCAGCACGGCCCTCTATCCGTGGGGGGCCCTCCCTGAGTGCTTTATGGACACTTTTGTGACATTTCGGTGGATGAGGATTAGGATCTACCTCTGTGTGCCTGGTGATTGAAAACGTGCACCTGGGAACCCGAAAATTAAAATATGGTCCTAAATGCACCTGCCGGTGTTCCTGACATGCATGCCCGCTATGGGAGCACCCTGGTGATTACTACGGCCCTCTAGCCGTGCACCCTACTACGGCCCTCTAGCCGTGTTTGAAGGCCGGCCGGCCTGAGTGATTTATGGAAGGTTTAATTTTTTTTCACTACCCAGTGTTCCTGACATGCATGCCTATAGGAGCACCCTACTAGGAGCACATCCTACCTGAAAACGGCCCTCTAGCCGTGGGCATATTAATGCCCCTCTCATACATCCGTGTACCTGGTGATTGGTGAAAACGTGCACCTGGGAACCCGAAAATTAAAATACTCTCCTAAATGCACTTTTCGGTCATTCTCATACATTAATGCCCACTCTGCACTTTTCGGCATATTAATGCCCACTCTGGCAACACCCTAGCACGGCCCTCTATCCGTGGGGGCCCTCCCTGAGTGCTTTATGGACACTTTTGTGACATTTCGGTGGATGAGGATTAGGATCTACCTCTGTGTGCCTGGTGATTGAAAACGTGCACCTGGGAACCCGAAAATTAAAATATGGTCCTAAATGCACCTGCCGGTGTTCCTGGCCTCTCATGCTACCAGTGATTTATGGAAGGTTTAATTTTTTTCACTACCCAGTGTTCAGGGACATGCATGCAAAGGAGCACCCTACTACGGCCCTCTAGCCTCTCATTTCAAGCCTCATCTAGTCACTCTCTAACCAGTAAAAGGTGTTTGACCAGGCCTCTAGGCCTCATTTGACCAGTTTATATGCCTCTATCTGGGCAGCAGAGGTCACAAAATGATGCAAGGCCTCATTTGACCTACCAGTAAATATGACATTTTCAGGGGATGAGATGAAACAAAGAGCAATAAATGATAAACAAAGGGACATACAGGGCAAGTTTAAATGATAAAGGCCTCATTTCTCTCATGGGGATGAAGGGACATGAAGGGACAGGCATAAAGTACAAACACCACTTACCAGTTTATATGCCTCTATCTGGGCAGCAGAGGTCACAAAATGATGCAAGGCCTCATTTGACCTAACCAGTAAATATGACATTTTCAGGGGATGAGATGAAACAAAGAGGCAATAAATGATAAACTCTCTCTCATGGGGTGAAGGGAGGCATAAAGTACAAACACCACTTACCAGTTTAAATCTGTCACAAAATGAAAGGCCTCATTTGACCTAACCTGACA
>NW_025746739.1:32500-37500 GCF_021184085.1 Oncorhynchus gorbuscha
AAACGTGCACCTGGGAACCCGAAAATTAAAATATGGTCCTAAATGCACCTGCCGGTGTTCCTGACATGCATGCCCGCTATGGGAGCACCCTACTACGGCCCTCTAGCCGTGGGGGCCGGCCTGAGTGATTTATGGAAGGTTTAATTTTTTTCACTACCCAGTGTTCCTGACATGCATGCCCGCTATAGGAGGAGCATCCGTGTACCTGGTGATTGAAAACGTGCACCTGGGAACCCCCTCTAAATGCAGTCATTCTCATATTAATGCCCACTCTGGGGCGTGGGGGCCCCCTCATGGACATCCGTGTACCTGGTGATTGAAAACGTGCACCTGGGAACCCGAAAATTAAAATACTCTCCTAAATGCACTTTTCGGTCATTCTCATATTAATGCCCACTCTGGCAACACCCTAAATAGCACGGCCCCCTCTATCCGTGGGGGCCCTCCCTGAGTGCTTTATGGACACTTTTGTGACATTTCGGTGGATGAGGATTAGGATCTACCTCTGTGTGCCTGGTGATTGAAAACGTGCACCTGGGAACCCGAAAATTAAAATATGGTCCTAAATGCACCACCGGTGTTCCTGACATGTTCCTGACATGCATGCCCGCTATGGGAGCACCCTACTACGGCCCTGGTGATTGAAAACGTGCACCTGGGAACCCGAAAATTAAAATATGGTCCTAAATGCACCTGCCGGTGTTCCTGACATGCATGCCCGCTATGGGAGCACCCTACTACGGCCCTCTAGCCGTGGGGGCCGGCCTGGAAGGTTTAATTTTTTTCACTACCCAGTGCATGCATGCCCGCTATAGGAGTAGCCGTGGGCGCCCTCATACATCCGTGTACCTGGTGGCCTAAATGCACTTTTCGGTCATTCTCATATTAATGCCCACTCTGGAGTGATTTATGGAAGGTTTAATTTTTTTTCACTACCCAGTGTTCCTGACATGCATGCCCGCTATAGGAGCACCCTACTACGGCCCTCTAGCCGTGGGGGCGCCTGAGTGATTCATGGAAGGTTTACATCCGTGTACCTGGTGATTGAAAATCCGTGTACCTGGTGATTGAAAACGTGCACCTGGGAACCCGAAAATTAAAATACTCTCCTAAATGCACTTTTCGGTCATTCTCATATTAATGCCCACTCTGGCAACACCCTAGCACGGCCCTCTATCCGTGGGGGCCCTCCCTGAGTGCTTTATGGACACTTTTGTGACATTTCGGTGGATGAGGATTAGGATCTACCTCTGTGTGCCTGGTGATTGAAAACGTGCACCTGGGAACCCGAAAATTAAAATATGGTCCTAAATGCACCTGCCGGTGTTCCTGACATGCATGCCCGCTATGGGAGCACCCTACTACGGCCCTCTAGCCGTGGGGGCCGGCCTGAGTGATTTATGAAGGTTTAATTTTTTTCACTACCCAGTGTTCCTGACATGCATGCCCGCTATAGGAGCACCCTACTACGGCCCTCTAGCCGTGGGCGCCCTCATACATCCGTGTACCTGGTGATTGAAAACGTGCACCTGGGAACCCGAAAATTAAAATACTCTCCTAAAGTGATTTATGGAAGGTTTAATTTTTTTCACTACCCAGTGTTCCTGACATGCATGCCCGCTATAGGAGCACCCTACTACGTGCCCTCTAGCCGTGGGCGCCCTCCCTCATACATCCGTGTACCTGGTGATTGAAAACGTGCACCTGGGAACCCGAAAATTAAAATACTCTCCTAAATGCACTTTTCGGTCATTCTCATATTAATGCCCACTCTGGCAACACCCTAGCACGGCCCTCTATCCGTGGGGGCCCTCCCTGAGTGCTTTATGGACACTTTTGTGACATTTCGGTGGATGAGGATTAGGATCTACCTCTGTGTGCCTGGTGATTGAAAACGTGCACCTGGGAACCCGAAAATTAAAATATGGTCCTAAATGCACCTGCCGGTGTGTTCCTGGGAGACGGCCCTCATGCATGCAGTGTTCCTGACATGCATGGGAGCACCCTACTACGGCCCTCTAGCCGTGGGGGTACCTGGTGATTGAAAACGGCCTGAAAATTAAAATACTCTCCTAAATGTGATTTATGGAAGGTTTACTTTTGTGATTTTTTTCTGGGAACCCGAAAATTAAAATATGGTCCTAAATGCACCTGCCGGTGTAAACTCTCATCATGGGGTGGGAGGACATACGGCCCTCTAGCCGTGGGGGCCGGCCTGAGTGATTTATGGAAGGTTTAATTTTTTTTTCATGGTGGATGAGGATTACCCTCTGTGTGCCTGGTGACACCTACCCAGTGTTCCTGACATGCATGCCCGCTATAGGAGCACCCTACTACGGCCCTCTAGCCGTGGGCGCCCTCATACATCCGTGTACTCATACATCCGTGTACCTGGTGATTGAAAACGTGCACCTGGGAACCCGAAAATTAAAATACTCTCCTAAATGCACTTTTCGGTCATTCTCATATTAATGTGCCCTCTATCCGTGGGGGCCCTCCCTGAGTGCTTTATGGACACTTTTGTGACATTTCGGTGGATGAGGATTAGGAACCTCTGTGTGCCTGGTGATTGAAAACGTGCACCTGGGAACCCGAAAATTAAAATATGGTCCTAAATGCACCTGCCGGTGTTCCTGACATGCATTATGGGAGCAATACGGCCCTCTCTGGGGGCCGGCCTAGTGAATGGAAGGTTTAATTTTTTTTCACACCCAGTGTTCCTGACATGCATGCCCGCTATAGGAGTCATTCTCCGTGTATATTAATGAAAATTAAAATACTCTCCTAAATGCACTTTTCGGTCATTCTCATATTAATGCCCACTGGCAACACCCTAGCACGGCCCTCTATCCGTGGGGGCCCTCCCTGAGTGCTTTATGGACACTTTTGTGACATTTCGGTGGATGAGGATTAGGATCTACCTCTGTGTGCCTGGTGATTGAAAACGTGCACCTGGGAACCCGAAAATTAAAATATGGTTAAAATATGTCCTAAATGCAGTTTATAGCCTCTATCTGGGCCTGAGGTGATTTATGGAAGGTTTCATTTTTCCTAACCAGTGTTATGACATTTGCATGGGGCTATGGGAGCGGCCCTCTATGGGGTGAAGGGACATACAGGCATAAAGTACAAACTGGTGATTACCAGTTTATATGCCTCTATCCCAAGGTCACAAAATGATGCAAGGCCTCATTTGACCTAACCAGTAAATATGACATTTTCAGGGGATGAGATGAAACAAAGAGGCAATAAATGATAAACTCTCTCTCATGGGGTGAAGGGACATACAGGCATAAAGTACAAACACCACTTACCAGTTTATATGCCTCTATCTGGGCAGCAGAGGTCACAAAATGATGCAAGGCCTCATTTGACCTAACCAGTAAATATGACATTTTCAGGGGATGAGATGAAACAAAGAGGCAATAAATGATAAACTCTCTCTCATGGGGTGAAGGGACATACAGGCATAAAGTACAAACACCACTTACCAGTTTATATGCCTCTATCTGGGCAGCAGAGGTCACAAAATGATGCAAGGCCTCATTTGACCTAACCAGTAAATATGACATTTTCAGGGGATGAGATGAAACAAAGAGGCAATAAATGATAAACTCTCTCTCATGGGGTGAAGGGACATACAGGCATAAAGTACAAACACCACTTACCAGTTTATATGCCTCTATCTGGGCAGCAGAGGTCACAAAATGATGCAAGGCCTCATTTGACCTAACCAGTAAATATGACATTTTCAGGGGATGAGATGAAACAAAGAGGCACTCTCTCTCATGGGGTAAATACAGGCATAACCACTACCAGTTTATATCTCTATCTCATGGGGTGAAGGGACATGAAACAGGCATAAAGGGACATACACAAACACCACTTACCAGTTTATATGCCTCTATCTGGGCAGCAGAGGTCACAAAATGATGCAAGGCCTCATTTGACCTAACCAGTAAATGCAAGGCCTCATTTGACCTAACCAGTAAATATGACATTTTCAGGGGATGAGATGAAACAAAGAGGCATTAAAGGTTTTAGATCTCTCTCGTGGGAAAGGTTTTACTCTCTCTCGTGGGATGGGACATACAGGCATAAAGTACAAACAGCCCTAACCAGTTTATATGCCTCTATCTGGCCTCAAGGCCTTATTTGACCTTTGTTGGCCGCCATCTTGGGCTACATCCCAAAACACCAAAACGTGAATAAATCAAAAAGTACATGTCCAATCTGGATGGGGTTTTTTTTAAACGAAAGGGCATACATAGACGGGCATTTTCATGTCATGAAAACCGTTTTTGTATAGAAACTTTTAATAGAAAATTGTGTTTATATTTTGGGCTACACAAGTGCATCTTGCTGGAAACATAGGTTCCTACCAGGGCATTTTGTTTTTTACATGCTCTACTTGTTCCCCATTGAGAGAGAGGGTATGACACGAAATATGGGACCTCTAGCCCCTCGGGAAGTATTTTTAATCATTTTCTGAAAATTACCGATTTTGGGCCAAAAAAGTGCATGTTACTGGAAACATAGGTTCCTGCCAGGGCATTTTGTTTTTTACATGCTCTACTTGTTGCCCATTGAGAGAGAGGGTATGACACGAAATATGGGACCTCTAGCCCTTCGGGAAGTATGGTTAATATTGTTTTTGAAATAACTGACTGGGCCGGAAAAATAAATAGCCGCGCACCTGTTAACCCAAAAATAATCTCCTCATTTAAAGTAGTCACCTCGCAAGGTGTTTCAAGGTAGGAACCTAACAAATAAAATATCAGAAATTGCACTAAGTCCAACTCTGGGCCTGGTGATTGGGGAAATGGGCCAAAAAAAAAAGGGGACAGAGCAGCTAACCTCCACAGAGGCTGACTGCTCTGCCCCCCTTAAGGACAGTGGAACTGTGGACCTTCAGGACTAAAGGCCTAAAATAAAAATATGAAGTGCGGGTAAAAGGTGGGAGTAACTATGACTCTCTTAAGGTAGCCAAATGCTGGATG
>NW_025746739.1:47500-52500 GCF_021184085.1 Oncorhynchus gorbuscha
GCCCTCTATCCGTGGGGGCCCTCCCTGAGTGCTTTATGGACACTTTTGTGACATTTCGGTGGATGAGGATTAGGATCTACCTCTGTGTGCCTGGTGATTGAAAACGTGCACCTGGGAACCCGAAAATTAAAATATGGTCCTAAATGCACCTGCCGGTGTTCCTGACATGCATGCCCGCTATGGGAGCACCCTACTACGGCCCTCTAGCCGTGGGGGCCGGCCTGAGTGATTTATGGAAGGTTTAATTCTTTTTTTCACTACCCAGTGTTCCTGACATGCATGCCCGCTATAGGAGCACCCTACTACGGCCCTCTAGCCTAGCCGTGGGGGCGCCCTCATACATCCGTGTACCTGGTGATTGAAAACGTGCACCTGGGAACCCGAAAATTAAAATACTCTCCTAAATGCACTTTTCGGTCATTCTCATATTAATGCCCACTCTGGCAACACCCTAGCACGGCCCTCTATCCGTGGGGGCCCTCCCTGAGTGCTTTATGGACACTTTTGTGACATTTCGGTGGATGAGGATTAGGATCTACCTCTGTGTGCCTGGTGATTGAAAACGTGCACCTGGGAACCCGAAAATTAAAATATGGTCCTAAATGCACCTGCCGGTGTTCCTGACATGCATGCCCGCTATGGGAGCACCCTACTACGGCCCTCTAGCCGTGGGGGCCGGCCTGAGTGATTTATGGAAGGTTTAAGTGTTCCTGACATGCATTTTTTCACTACCCAGTGTTCCTGACATGCATGCCCGCTATAAAGGAGCACCCTACTACGGCCCTCTAGCCGTGGGCGCCCTCATACATCCGTGTACCTGGTGATTGAAAACGTGCACCTGGGAACCCGAAAATTAAAATACTCTCCTAAATGCACTTTTCGGTCATTCTCATATTAATGCCCACTCTGGCAACACCCTAGCACGGCCCTCTATCCGTGGGGGCCCTCCCTGAGTGCTTTATGGACACTTTTGTGACATTTCGGTGGATGAGGATTAGGATCTACCTCTGTGTGCCTGGTGATTGAAAACGTGCACCTGGGAACCCGAAAATTAAAATATGGTCCTAAATGCACCTGCCGGTGTTCCTGACATGCATGCCCGCTATGGGAGCACCCTACTACGGCCCTCTAGCCGTGGGGGCCGGCCTGAGTGATTTATGGAAGGTTTAATTTTTTTCACTACCCAGTGTTCCTGACATGCATGCCCGCTATAGGAGCACCCTACTACGGCCCTCTAGCCGTGGGCGCCCTCATACATCCGTGTACCTGGTGATTGAAAACGTGCACCTGGGAACCCGAAAATTAAAATACTCTCCTAAATGCACTTTTCGGTCATTCTCATATTAATGCCCACTCTGGCAACACCCTAGCACGGCCCTCTATCCGTGGGGGCCCTCCCTGAGTGCTTTATGGACACTTTTGTGACATTTCGGTGGATGAGGATTAGGATCTACCTCTGTGTGCCTGGTGATTGAAAACGTGCACCTGGGAACCCGAAAATTAAAATATGGTCCTAAATGCACCTGCCGGTGTTCCTGACATGCATGCCCGCTATGGGAGGAGCACCCTGAGTGATTTATGGAAGGTTTAATTTTTTTTCACTACCCAGTGTTCCTGACATGCATGCCCGCTATAGGAGCACCCTACTACGGCCCTCTAGCCGTGGGCGGGCACCTGGGGCCATATTAATGCCCACTCTGGCAACACCCTAGCACGGCCCTCTATCCGTGGGGGCCCTCCCTGAGTGCTTTATGGCCTGTGCCTGGTGATTTATGGAAGAAAATTAAAATATGGTCCTAAATGCACCTGCCGGTGTCCTGACATGCAATGGGAGCACCCTACACGGCCCTCTGGGGGCCGGCCTGAGTGATTTATGGAAGGTTTAATTTTTTTGCATGCATACCATGCTGCCCGCTATTTAAGTGATTTATTTTTGGGAGACGGCCCTCTAGCCGTGGGGGCCGGCCTGAGTGATTTATGGAAGGTTTAACACTACCCAGTGTTCCTGACATGCATGCCCGCTATAGGAGCACCCTACTACGGC
The DNA here is from genome assembly GCF_021184085.1 of Oncorhynchus gorbuscha. Classification (NCBI taxonomy): domain Eukaryota; kingdom Metazoa; phylum Chordata; class Actinopteri; order Salmoniformes; family Salmonidae; genus Oncorhynchus; species Oncorhynchus gorbuscha. Next base: position 49,545 of record NW_025746739.1, read on the forward strand.
CCTCTAGGAGCCGCCCTCTAGCCGGGCGCCCTCATACATCCGTGTACCTGGTGATTGAAAACGTGCACCTGGGAACCCGAAAATTAAAATACTCTCCTAAATGCACTTTTCGGTCATTCTCATATTAATGCCCACTCTGGCAACACCCTAGCACGGCCCTCTATCCGTGGGGGCCCTCCCTGAGTGCTTTATGGACACTTTTGTGACATTTCGGTGGATGAGGATTAGGATCTACCTCTGTGTGCCTGGTGATTGAAAACGTGCACCTGGGAACCCGAAAATTAAAATATGGTCCTAAATGCACCTGCCGGTGTTCCTGACATGCATGCCCGCTATGGGAGCACCCTACTACGGCCCTCTAGCCGTGGGGGCCGGCCTGAGTGATTTATGGAAGGTTTAATTTTTTTCACTACCCAGTGTTCCTGACATGCATGCCCGCTATAGGAGCACCCTACTACGGCCCTCTAGCCGTGGGCGCCCTCATACATCCGTGTACCTGGTGATTGAAAACGTGCACCTGGGAACCCGAAAATTAAAATACTCTCCTAAATGCACTTTTCGGTCATTCTCATATTAATGCCCACTCTGGCAACACCCTAGCACGGCCCTCTATCCGTGGGGGCCCTCCCTGAGTGCTTTATGGACACTTTTGTGACATTTCGGTGGATGAGGATTAGGATCTACCTCTGTGTGCCTGGTGATTGAAAACGTGCACCTGGGAACCCGAAAATTAAAATATGGTCCTAAATGCACCTGCCGGTGTTCCTGACATGCATGCCCGCTATGGGAGCACCCTACTACGGCCCTCTAGCCGTGGGGGCCGGCCTGAGTGATTTATGGAAGGTTTAATTTTTTTTCACTACCCAGTGTTCCTGACATGCATGCCCGCTATAGGAGCACCCTACTACGGTACCTGGTGATTGAAAACGTGCACCTGGGAACCCGAAAATTAAAATACTCTCCTAAATGTCGGTCATTCTCATATTAATGCCCACTCTGGCAACACCCTAGCACGGCCCTCTATCCGTGGGGGCCCTCCCTGAGTGCTTTATGGACACTTTTGTGACATTTCGGTGGATGAGGATTAGGATCTACCTCTGTGTGCCTGGTGATTGAAAACGTGCACCTGGGAACCCGAAAATTAAAATATGGTCCTAAATGGTTCCTGACATGCATGCCCGCCCTCATACATCCGTGTACCTGGTGATTGAAAACGTGCACCTGGGAACCCGAAAATTAAAATACTCTCCTAAATGCACTTTTCGGTCATTCTCATATTAATGCCCACTCTGGCAACACCCTAGCACGGCCCTCTATCCGTGGGGGCCCTCCCTGAGTGCTTTATGGACACTTTTGTGACATTTCGGTGGATGAGGATTAGGATCTACCTCTGTGTGCCTGGTGATTGAAAACGTGCACCTGGGAACCCGAAAATTAAAATATGGTCCTAAATGCACCTGCCGGTGTTCCTGACATGCATGCCCGCTATGGGAGCACCCTACTACGGCCCTCTAGCTCTGGGGCAGGTCCTGAGTGATTTATGAAGGCCTCATTTTTTTTGACCTAACCAGTAAATATGACATTTTCAGGGGATGAGATGAAACCCAATAAATGATAAACTCCCTCATGGGGTGAAGGGACATCCATGTACCTGGTGATTAAAATCTGGGGAAGGTCCAAAATGATGCAAATTTGACCTAACCTAAATGACATTTTCAGGGGATGAGATGAAACAAAGAGGCATATTAAATGCCCATGGCAAACACCACTTACCAGTTTATATGCCTCTATCTGGGGGAGGTCACCTGATGTGCCTCATTTGGACACAGTTTTGTGACATTTTCAGGGGATGGATGAGGATAAAGGATCTACCTCTGGGGTGAAGTGCCAGGCATAAAGTACAAACACCACTTACCAGTTTATATGCCTCTATCTGGGGAAGGTCACAAAATGATGCAAAATTTGACCTAACCAGTAAATATGACATTTTCAGGGGATGAGATGAAACAAAGAGGCAATAAATGATAAACTCCTCTCATGGGGGAAGGGACATACAGGCATAAAGTACAAACACCACTTACCAGTTTATATGCCTCTATCTGGGCAGCAGAGGTCACAAAATGATGCAAGGCCTCATTTGACCTAACCAGTAAATATGACATTTTCAGGGGATGAGATGAAACAAAGAGGCAATAAATGATAAACTCTCTCTCATGGGGTGAAGGGACATACAGGCATAAAGTACAAACACCACTTACCAGTTTATACTCTATCTGGGCAGCAGAGGTCACAAAATGATGCAAGCCTCATTTTTAAATATGACATTTTCAGGGGATGAGATGAAACAAAGAGGCAATAAATGATACTCTCTCTCATGGGGTGAAGGGACATACAGGCATAAAGTACAAACACCACTTACCAGTTTATATGCCTCTATCTGGGCAGCAGAGGTCAAAATGATGCAAGGCCTCATTTGACCTAACCAGTAAATATGACATTTTCAGGGGATGAGATGAAACAAAGAGGCAATAAATGATAAACTCTCTCTCATGGGGTGAAGGGACATACAGGCATAAAGTACAAACACCACTTACCAGTTTATATGCCTCTATCTGGGCAGCAGAGGTCACAAAATGATGCAAGGCCTCATTTGACCTAACCAGTAAATATGACAAGGGGATGAGATGACATTTTCATGGGGTGAAGGGACATACAGGGATGTTTATAGATGAAACAAAATGAGAGGGACCTAACCAGTAAATATGACATTTTCAGGGGATGAGATGAAACAAAGAGGCATAAAGGTTTTACTCTCTCTCATGGGGTGAAGGGACATACAGGCATAAAGTACAAACACCACTTACCAGTTTATATGCCTCTATCTGGGCAGCAGAGGTCACAAAATGATGCAAGGCCTCATTTGACCTAACCAGTAAATATGACATTTTCAGGGGAT
>NW_025746739.1:65000-70000 GCF_021184085.1 Oncorhynchus gorbuscha
CATTTAATTAAAACCGTTTTTGTATAAAATATTTTAATAGAAAATCGTGTTTTAAGTTTTGGAAAAAAAGTGCATGTTACCAAAAAAAAGGAGCCTGTGGATGCGAAATTGTTTTTATATGCTCTACTTGTTGCCCATCACGAGAGAGGATATGGCACGAAATTTGGGACCTCTAGCCCCTCGGGAAGTATTTTTAATCATTTTTTGAAAATTACAGATTTTGGTCGGAAAAATGACAGAGTCCCCACTTTTCTCAGCCGTGCACCTGGTGATTGAAAATCGGTACCTGGTAACCTAAAATGAAAATTAAAATATGGTCCTAAATGCACCTGCCGGTGTTCCTGACATGCATGCCCGCTATGGGAGCACCCTACTACGAGCCCTCTAGCCGTGGGGGCCGGCCTGAGTGATTTATGGAAGGTTTAATGCACTTTTTTTTCACTACCCAGTGTTCCTGACATGCATGCCCGCTATAGGAGCACCCTACTACGGCCCTCTAGCCGTGGGCGCCCTCATACATCCGTGTACCTGGTGATTGAAAACGTGCACCTGGGAACCCGAAAATTAAAATACTCTCCTAAATGCACTTTTCGGTCATTCTCATATTAATGCCCACTCTGGCAACACCCTAGCACGGCCCTCTATCCGTGGGGGCCCTCCCTGAGTGCTTTATGGACACTTTTGTGACATTTCGGTGGATGAGGATTAGGATCTACCTCTGTGCCTGCACCTGGGTGATTGAAAACGTGCACCTGGGAACCCGAAAATTAAAATATGGTCCTAAATGCACCTGCCGGTGTTCCTGACATGCATGCCCGCTATGGGAGCACCCTACTACGGCCCTCTAGCCGTGGGGGCCGGCCTGAGTGATTTATGGAAGGTTTAATTTTTTTCACTACCCAGTGTTCCTGACATGCATGCCCGCTATAGGAGCACCCCTACTAGCCGTGGGCGGCCCTCTAGCCGTGGGCGCCCTCATACATCCGTGTACCTGGTGATTGAAAACGTGCACCTGGGAACCCGAAAATTAAAATACTCTCCTAAATGCACTTTTCGGTCATTCTCATATTAATGCCCACTCTGGCAACACCCTAGCACGGCCCTCTATCCGTGGGGGCCCTGGGGGCCCCCTGAGTGCTTTATGGACACTTTTGTGACATTTCGGTGGATGAGGATTAGGATCTACCTCTGTGTGCCTGGTGATTGAAAACGTGCACCTGGGAACCCGAAAATTAAAATATGGTCCTAAATGCACCTGCCGGTGTTCCTGACATGCATGCCCGCTATGGGAGCACCCTACTACGGCCCTCTAGCCGTGGGGGCCGGCCTGAGTGATTTATGGAAGGTTTAATTTTTTTCACTACCCAGTGTTCCTGACATGCATGCCCGCTATAGGAGCACCCTACTACGGCCCTCTAGCCGTGGGCGCCCTCATACATCCGTGTACCTGGTGATTGAAAACGTGCACCTGGGAACCCGAAAATTAAAATACTCTCCTAAATGCACTTTTCGGTCATTCTCATATTAATGCCCACTCTGGCAACACCCTAGCACGGCCCTCTATCCGTGGGGGCCCTCCCTGAGTGCTTTATGGACACTTTTGTGACATTTCGGTGGATGAGGATTAGGATCTACCTCTGTGTGCCTGGTGATTGAAAATTAAAAACGTGCACCTGGGAACCCGAAAATTTTAAAATATGGTTCCTAAATGCACCTGCCGGTGTTCCTGAAAACATGCATAGCACGGCCCTCTATCCGTGGGGGCCCGCTATGGGAGAAAAATTAAAATATGGTCCTAAATGCACCTGCCGGTGTTCCTGACATGCATGCCCGCTATGGGAGAAAATTAAAATATGGTCCTAAATGCACCTGCCGGTGTTCCTGACATGCATGCCCGCTATGGGAGCCTACCCTACTACGGCCCTCTAGCCGTGGGGGCCGGCCTGAGTGATTTATGGAAGGTTTAATTTTTTTCACTACCCAGTGTTCCTGACATTCATACATCCGTGTACCTGGTGATTGAAAACGTGCACCTGGGAACCTGAGTGATTTATGGAAGGTTTAATTTTTTTTCACTACCCAGTGTTCCTGACATGCATGCCCGCTAAAATAGGAGCACCCTACTACGGCCCTCTAGCCGTGGGCGCCCTCATACATCCGTGTACCTGGTGATTGAAAACGTGCACCTGGGAACCCGAAAATTAAAATACTCTCCTAAATGCACTTTTCGGTCATTCTCATATTAATGCCCACTCTGGCAACACCCTAGCACGGCCCTCTATCCGTGGGGGCCCTCCCTGAGTGCTTTATGGACACTTTTGTGACATTTCGGTGGATGAGGATTAGGATCTACCTCTGTGTGCCTGGTGATTGAAAACGTGCACCTGGGAACCCGAAAATTAAAATATGGTCCTAAATGCACCTGCCGGTGTTCCTGACATGCATGCCCGCTATGGGAGCACCCTACTACGGCCCTCTAGCCGTGGGGGCCGGCCTGAGTGATTTATGGAAGGTTTAATTTTTTTCACTACCCAGTGTTCCTGACATGCATGCCCGCTATAGGAGCACCCTACTACGGCCCTCTAGCCGTGGGCGCCCTCATACATCCGTGTACCTGGTGATTGAAAACGTGCACCTGGGAACCCGAAAATTAAAATACTCTCCTAAATGCACTTTTCGGTCATTCTCATATTAATGCCCACTCTGGCAACACCCTAGCAGCCCTCTATCCGTGGGGGCCCTGAGTCTATCCGGTGGATGAGGGGGATCCCTCTGTGTGCCTGGTGATTGAAAACGTGCACCTGGGCTTTATGGACACGGTGTTTTTGTGACATTTCGGTGGATGAGGATTAGGATCTACCTCTGCCCTCATACATGTGCCTGGTGATTGAAAACGTGCACCTGGGAACCCGAAAATAAAATAAAATATGGTCATTCTCATATTAAATGCACCTGCACGGTGTTCCCCTTTATGGACATGCGGTGGATGCTGTGTGCCTGGTGATTGAAAACGTACCTGGGAAGCCTAAATGCACCTGCCGGTGTTCCTGACATGCATGCCCGCTATGGGAGCACCCCTCTGGAAGGCCGTGGGGGCCGGCCTGAGTGATTTATGGAAGGTTTAATTAAAATTTTTTTCACTACCCAGTGTTCCTGACATGCATGCCCGCTATGGAAGGTTTAATTTTTTTCACTACCCAGTGTTCCTGACATGCATGTTCCTGCCCTCCATGCATGCCCGAAAATTAAAATACTCTCCTAAATGCACTTTTCGGTCATTCTCTACTAGCACGGCCCTCTATCCGTGGGGGAGCACCCTACTACGGCCCTCTAGCCGTGGGCGCCCTCATACATCCGTGTACCTGGTGATTGAAAACGTGCACCTGGGGCCCTCTGCAGCCGTGGGCGCGTGGGGGCCCTCCCTGAGTCATGGACATCCGATTGTACCTGGTGATTGAAAACGTGCACCTGGGAACCCGAAAATTAAAATACTCTCCTAAATGCACTTTTCGGTCATTCTCATATTAATGCCCACTCTGGCAACACCCTAGCACGGCCCTCTATCCTGGTGATTGAAAACGGGGGCCTCTCCTAAATGCCTCGGAGTGCTTTATGGACACTTTTTGTGACATTTCGGTGGATGAGGATTAGGATCTACCTCTGTGTGCCTGGTGATTGAAAACGTGCACCTGGGAACCCGAAAATTAAAATATGGTCCTAAATGCACCTGCCGGTGTTCCTGACATGCATGCCCGCTATGGGAGCACCCTACTACTACGTGGGGGCCCTCCCAGTTCCTCATGCATTTCAAGTAGTCACCTGGGCGCCCTCACAGGTACCTGGTGATTGAAAAAGGTGCAGGCCTCATTTGACTCTAACCAGTAAATATGACATTTTCAGGGGATGAGATGAAACAAAGAGGCAATAAATGATAAACTCTCTCTCATGGCAAGGCCTCATTTGACCTAACCAGTAAATATGACATTTTCAGGGGATGAGATGAAACAAAGAGGCAATAAATGATAAACTCTCTCTCATGGCATAAAGGTAGGGACATACAGGCATAAAGTACAAACACCACTTACCAGTTTATATGCCTCTATCTGGGCAGCAGAGGTCACAAAATGATGCAAGGCCTCATTTGACCTAACCAGTAAATATGACATTTTCAGGGGATGAGATGAAACAAAGAGGCAATAAATGATAAACTCTCTCTCATGGGGTGAAGGGACATACAGGCATAAAGTACAAACACCACTTACCAGTTTATATGCCTCTATCTGGGCAGCAGAGGTCACAAAATGATGCAAGGCCTCATTTGACCTAACCAGTAAATATGACATTTTCATGGGGATGAGATGAAACAAAGAGGCAATAAATGATAAACTCTCTCTCATGGGGTGAAGGGACATACAGGCATAAAGTACAAACACCACTTACCAGTTTATATGCCTCTATCTGGGCAGCAGAGGTCACAAAATGATGCAAGGCCTCATTTGACCTAACCAGTAAATATGACATTTTCAGGGGATGAGATGAAACAAAGATAAACTCTCTCTCATGGGGTGAAGGGACATACAGGCATAAAGTACAAACACCACTTGGGTTTATATGCCTCTATCTGGGCAGCAGAGGTCACAAAATGATGCAAGGCCTCATTTGACCTAACCAGTAAATATGACATTTTCAGGGGATGAGAGGCAATAAAAATGTCACAAAATAAACTCTCTCTCATGGGGTGAAGGGACATACAGGCATAAAGTACAAACACCACTTACCAGTTTATATGCCTCTATCTGGGCAGCAGAGGTCACAAAATGATGCAAGGCCTCATTTGACCTAACCAGTAAATATGACATTTTCAGGGGATGAGATGAAACAAAGAGGCATTAAAGGTTTTACTCTCTCTCGTGGGATGAAGGGACATACAGGCATAAAGTACAAACAGCCCTAACCAGTTTATATGCCTCTATCTGGCCTCAAGGCCTTATTTGACCTTT
>NW_025746739.1:80000-82500 GCF_021184085.1 Oncorhynchus gorbuscha
CATGGAAGTCTGTTTGTCAAAAACCAGGTTTCTGAAATCGCGCCGGTACCTGTCTGGTCGACCCGCCACTGAGTGTGTACTTACCGGGCAGGCCAATCTATCGATGGAATCCCGGAAAATGAAAGGGTTTTTGTGTGCTCCGCCATCTAGGGCTATATTCCGGTACACCAAAACGTGAATAAATCAAAAAGTACACATCCAATCTGGATGGGGTTTTTTTGCACGAAATGGCACACATAGACGAGCATTTTCATTTAATTAAAACCGTTTTTGTATAAAATATTTTAATAGAAAATCGTGTTTTAAGTTTTGGAAAAAAAGTGCATGTTACCTCCCAAAAAAAAAAAAAGGAGCCTGTGGATGCGAAATTGTTTTTATATGCTCTACTTGTTGCCCATCACGAGAGAGGATATGGCACGAAATTTGGGACCTCTAGCCCCTCTGGGAAGTATTTTTAATCATTTTTTGAAAATTACAGATTTTGGTCGGAAAAATGACAGAGTCCCCACTTTTCTCAGCCGTGCACCTGGTGATTGAAAATCGGTACCTGGTAACCTAAAATGAAAATTAAAATATGGTCCTAAATGCACCTGCCGGTGTTCCTGACATGCATGCCCGCTATGGGAGCACCCTACTACGGCCCTCTAGCCGTGGGGGCCGGCCTGAGTGATTTATGGAAGGTTTAATTTTTTTCACTACCCAGTGTTCCTGACATGCATGCCCGCTATAGGAGCACCCTACTACGGCCCTCTAGCCGTGGGCGCCCTCATACATCCGTGTACCTGGTGATTGAAAACGTGCACCTGGGAACCCGAAAATTAAAATACTCTCCTAAATGCACTTTTTCGGTCATTCTCATATTAATGCCCACTCTGGCAACACCCTAGCACGGCCCTCTATCCGTGGGGGCCCTCCCTGAGTGCTTTATGGACACTTTTGTGACATTTCGGTGGATGAGGATTAGGATCTACCTCTGTGTGCCTGGTGATTGAAAACGTGCACCTGGGAACCCGAAAATTAAAATATGGTCCTAAATGCACCTGCCGGTGTTCCTGACATGCATGCCCGCTATGGGAGCACCCTACTACGGCCCTCTAGCCGTGGGGGCCGGCCTGAGTGATTTATGGAAGGTTTAATTTTTTTCACTACCCAGTGTTCCTGACATGCATGCCCGCTATAGGAGCACCCTACTACGGCCCTCTAGCCGTGGGCGCCCTCATACATCCGTGTACCTGGTGATTGAAAACGTGCACCTGGGAACCCGAAAATTAAAATACTCTCCTAAATGCACTTTTCGGTCATTCTCATATTAATGCCCACTCTGGCAACACCCTAGCACGGCCTATCCGTGGGGGCCCTCCCTGAGTGCTTTATGGATCCGTGGGGGCCCTCCCTGAGTGCTTTATGGACACTTTTGTGACATTTCGGTGGATGAGGATTAGGATCTACCTCTGTGTGCCTGGTGATTGAAAACGTGCACCTGGGAACCCGAAAATTAAAATATGGTCCTAAATGCACCGGTGTTCCTGACATGTGTTCCTGACATGCATGCCCGCTATGGGAGCACCCTACTACACGGCCCTCTAGCCGTCGGGGGGCCGGCCTGAGTGATTTATGGAAGGTTTAATGGTCCTTTTTTTCACTACCCAGTGTTCCTGACATGCATGCCCGCTATAGGAGCACCCTACTACGGCCCTCTAGCCGTGGGCGCCCTCATACATCCGTGTACCTGGTGATTGAAAACGTGCACCTGGGAACCCGAAAATTAAAATACTCTCCTAAATGCACTTTTCGGTCATTCTCATATTAATGCCCACTCTGGCAACACCCTAGCACGGCCCTCTATCCGTGGGGGCCCTCCCTGAGTGCTTTATGGACACTTTTGTGACATTTCGGTGGATGAGGATTAGGATCTACCTCTGTGTGCCTGGTGATTGAAAACGTGCACCTGGGAACCCGAAAATTAAAATATGGTCCTAAAAAATTAAAATATGGTAGCACGGCCCTCTAAATGCTTTTGTGACCTGCTCGGTGTTACAAACACGTGCACCTGACATGGCCACCTAACCAGTAAATATGACATTTTCAGGGGATGAGATGAAACAAAGAGGCAATAAATGGGGGAGCACCCTACAGGCATAAAGTCTAGCACTCTTCATTTCAAGTAGTCACCTGGGCAGCAAGGTGTTTGATGCAAGGCCTCATTTGACCTAACCAGTAAATATGACATTTTCAGGGGATGAGATGAAACAAAGAGGCAATAAATGATAAACTCTCTCTCATGGGGTGAAGGGACATACAGGCATAAAGTACAAACACCACTTACCAGTTTATATGCCTCTATCTGGGCAGCAGAGGTCACAAAATGATGCAAGGCCTCATTTGACCTAACCAGTAAATATGACATTTTCAGGGGATGAGATGAAACAAAGAGGCAATAAATGATAAACTCTCTCTCATGGGGTGAAGGGACATACAGGCATAAAGTACAAACACCACT
>NW_025746739.1:87500-90423 GCF_021184085.1 Oncorhynchus gorbuscha
ACAACAGTACAGTACAGTAGAGCACAGTATAGAACAGCACAGTAGAGCACAGTATAGAACAGCACAGTAGAGCACAGTATAGAACAGTACAGTAGAGCACAGTATAGAACAGTACAGTAGAGCACAGTATAGAACAGTACAGTAGAGCACAGTATAGAACAGTACAGTAGAGCACAGTATAGAACAGTACAGTAGAGCACAGTATAGAACAGAACAGTACAGCACAGTATAGAACACACAGTATAGAACAGTACACTACAGTACAGTAGAGCACAGTAGAACAGTACAGTACAGTAGAGCACAGTATAGAACAGTACAGTACATAGAACACAGTATAGTACAGTAGTATAGTACAGTATAGTAGAGCACAGTATAGTACAGTACAGTAGAGCACAGTATAGAACAGTACAGTACAGCACAGTAGAGCACAGTATAGTACAGTACAGCACAGTAGAGCACAATATAGAACAGTACAGTAGAGTATAGATCTTTACAATGCAGTACAGTATTATACAGTAGAGTTTAGTACAGTAGCGCACACTGGAGGAGAGTGCAGTATAATTTACTGTACTGTACTGTACTCTGCTGTGCTGTATTATACTGTGCTCTACTCTGCTCTACTGTGTTGTCCAAATTTCTGAAACATAGAAGTCTATGATTGGTAAAGATTTTGTCTGACCCAAAAACTTGGTCTTGTTTGGGCTATAGCTCATTAGAATAATAGCATCTACCCAGACATGCAAAGGAGGATATACCATTTTTCTACCTTCCTGTACATATTGAGGATACATCACCATGAAGAGAATGAGATTCATTATGTATTTCTGTACTGGACAGATCAGGGGCGCATGATGTCATCATGTGTGTTAATCCACTTCACTTACTCTAGTTCTATAACACAAATAGCTGATACCGCAATCTTTTTTCAGACATCTTTGAATCTTAATTGTGAAAATGATGATAATATAAGGGCACAGGGCGAGACCCAGATGCAGACACGGGAGGCAGATGGTTTGAGTCTCTGATATTTATTATAATCCAAGGGGCAGGTAAGAGAATGGTTGTGGACAGGCAAAAGAGTCTAGGAGGTACAGAGTGGCAGGCAGGCTCGAGGTCAGAGCAGGCAGAATGGTTAGGGAGGCGGGTTGAGAGTCCTCGAGGTCAGAGCAGGCAGAATGGTTAGGGAGGCAGGTTCAGAGTCCAGGAGGTACAGAGTGGCAGGCAGGCTCGAGGTCAGGGCAGGCAGAATGGTTAGGGAGGCAGGTTCAGAGTCCAGGAGGTACAGAGTGGCAGGCAGGCTCGAGGTCAGAGCAGGCAGAATGGTTAGGGAGGCAGGTTCAGAGTCCAGGAGGTACAGAGTGGCAGGCAGGCTCGAGGTCAGGGCAGGCAGAATGGTTAGGGAGGCAGGTTCAGAGTCCAGGAGGTACAGAGTGGCAGGCAGGCTCGAGGTCAGAGCAGGCAGTATGGTTAGGGAGGCGGGTTCAGAGTCCTCGAGGTCAGAGCAGGCAGAATGGTTAGGAGACGGGTTCAGAGTCCTCGAGGTCAGAGCAGGCAGAATGGTTAGGGAGGCGGGTACAGAGTGGCAGGCAGGCTCGAGGTCAGAGCAGGCAGAATGGTTAGGCTGGCAGGATCAGAGTCAAGTCAGCCATGGGTAAAAACAGGGAGGACTAGCAAAAAACAGAGAAAAGGATCAAGCAGGAGCACAGAGTAACACACTGGTTGACTAGACAAAACAGACAGAAAACACAGGTATAAATACCCAGGGGATAATGGGGAAGATGGGTGACACCTGGAGGGGCTGGAGAAGAAACAAATCAGGGTGTGACTGATAAAGGCCTTTTAATGTTGCTTGAGAAATTTCCCTTTGCTAAGAATCTATTTTTGTTTATTTTTGACCATTTTAATTGAAAACAATCACAGTAGGTACTTAATTGTTACCCAGAAATGATTTGATATTGAGATAAAAAAAAAGTGCTGCATTGGACCTTCAGAGTTTTTGGAAAACTTGGTCACATCAAAAACTGAGGGAGATTTTACCGCCATTCTGTTACCAAACTTTACATCTGCACTGTTCTGTACAATTATCAGTGAATAATGACATAGAATGATATGATTACTGTGAAACCAAAGGATAATGTCTCCTAGTTGACTTTTACCTATAGATAGTTGTACACACGTTTGCTGTGTCATGAGACCAACTGGCTGTGTCTACTCACTCACTCACTCACTCACTCACTCACTCACTCACTCACTCACTCACTCACTCACCACTCACCACTCACTCACAGAACAGAACACCATCAGTGCTTTGACCCTGCAATGCTACATTGTAGGAATTGCCATTAAAGATAGTGGCTGTCAGACTGGAAAAGTCAAGGCCAGAGAATAGAGCTCTCCTCTTGCCTCATTACTCTCATCTTTCATGTTTTGTGTAAGTCTAATATTGACCTATTCATGACCCCCAACAACATCTGACATTAACATATTTGAAGTTTTGGGTCAAAATTCAAATCACGTCTCATGTGTGCAAATTACACCTTGGCAAGTTTCTCTACAAATTGATTTAAGTGAAAAGGAGACATAGCACAACAAATATATTTGGTGAACTTTTTTTCTCAACACCTGCAAATGCTTAATTAAGATAACAGATGAAAAGGAGAAATGTTACATTGGGTGTTTAAACTGTTTGAATGTGCCTTTGGCCAAACCTCAAAAGTATGAATTTGCTTTGATGTCTTGAGGACTGTTCCTACTTACCTTTACTCCGCCTTTCTACAGTGGCGTGTATCCATGGTTGCCAAAGGAAGCCAGGCTTCCCCAAAACGTTGACCAAGGAAAGAATTAGATGTATTTTGTCTCTGTGTTTCTTAATTTTCCTTCAATTCACAATGTACCTCACCAGAGAAAGCATTAGAGTGAAACA